>NC_060275.1:10988455-11288455 GCF_021613505.1 Equus quagga | reverse complement strand
GTTGTCACAGAAATTTTAAAATGAAAATATGTATGCAGAATTATGATTATTATTTTGTGAGAAAGCAAATGCTGCTAAGGGTTACTCACAATAGGGATCTGATCCAGCCCAATTTCTGCCTTACGTATATGGTGTTTTTCATTGTCCTTTTCTTCCCCTGAACTTATCTAAGCTCCAAATTTGTGTATCCCATCGTCTCCTTGATGTATTCACTTTACAGTCTACAGGGGAGATTTTCAAATTTTGACTTGGCATGGGCTCTCCCCCGTGAGAGAGAACATAGCTGCAAACAATCACAATGGTCTCATGACTGAACAGCAGCCTTGGAGGTATTCCAATGACTCCCCCTTCACGTGTGCAGGAGACAGAGTAGTGCCCTGCCTAGATGCCCCCCGACAGGCTGGCAGACCCATCCCCCATCTGCTGGCAGTATTGACTGCTAGTGGCTCAACAGCTATCCCCTTCTCTGAAGATTGCCTGTGCTAGTGGAAGACCCCTCTTTTGTTGGAATAATTTAATTACTATTTCTATTTCTCAGATACATATAATACTTTTCATATTATCTATTTCTCCTTTGATGGCTTTTGGTAGTTTCTGTCTTTCAGGAAATCAGTGTATTTCATCTACATATCAAAGATGTAGGCATAGAGTTTTTTATACTATCTCTTTAATCTTTCAATGTCTATGGGATTAATAGTGATGACTCCTCTTTCTATTCTGATTTTGGTAATTTTTAAAATTATTTTCTCAGTTGGTCTGGTTAGAGTTTAATCAATTTTATTGATACTTTCAAAGAACTAGTTTTGATTTCAGTTGTTTTCCTTTATTGTTTCTGTTTTCTTTTTCTTCTTAGTTTCCATCTTTCTGCACACACTACCTATATCTTTCTGTATGTTGTTTACTTTTTCTTTAGAATACTTTACATGTTAAAAGAATAAATATTTTAAATTCCGTGACTGATCATTCTAACATCTGTGTCTTTTCTGAGTCTGATTCTGATGTTTACTTTGTGTCCTCACACTTGTTGTTTTCTTTTGTATGCCTTGTAATTTTTTGTTGAAGGTGGGTCATTTTTGTGTCAGCGAAAAGAAACTGAGTAAATAGGACATTAGAGTGAGGATTTAAGGGTTGGATTGTGTTTAATTTTTGTTGTAAGTGTTAGGTACCGGAGGCTCCTAATTCCTCTAATGTCCTGTTTTTTGGCCTCTCTTATCTTGAGCTTTCCTATATATTGCTTCTAGGACAGAGTCTGGGCAAGACAGCTCTTTCACTACAATCCACTGTTACTGAACAGGAGCCTTGTGATGCGGTAGTAAGGTGTGCGGGATTATAGTATTCCCTAATATTTGGATTAACTCTCAGTCTTTTAGTGGGTTTATGTCTCAGTGCTAGGGACTGTACAAGTTTTTCTATCCTTTCTTCACTCATATGGTTTTGTGTCACTTGCTGGCTACAGTATTCCTAATTTATTTTCTTAGAGTCTCATCTCCTGTTGACTATGCTTTTGTTGTGTCTGTTGTGTCCCCCCCTACTCCCTACTTAGAGGAGACAGGAAGGTTGGAAGAGGCTGGAGTGGGGGGACACTCCCTTCAGCCATCTGGGATGAGGTTTCAGAAGTATGCCTTAGTGAATCTGGTGAATTCTTTTCCCCTGAAGTATACGTTTTTGCTATGGAGAAGGCTCTGGTCATGTTTCACAATTATTTTTCCTCTTCCCCTCCAGGGTCACAAAGGGAACTTTCTCAGATCATCACCATGGGAACCATCACCAGGGTTCATGGATGGAAAGCCCAGAAAAATGCAGAGGCTTTCCTAAGACTGTGAACTATAGGAGTTTTTTACTTTCATGCTAATCTACACTGAGCCTCCATCAATTCATCAAAATTACCATTTAAGCATTCCTGCCTTCCTGCCAGTTTATTGCTCCAGTGGCTTCTAGTTCAGAGAGGCAGATTTCAGTTGCTGGATCTCTATGGGAACACCTGCCTCTCCCGATTTCAGGGTCACAGTTTGCCTTGCCAACTCATTTCTCTGATGAGTATAAGAAAAATCACTGAGGGGGCCGGATCCATGGCCAAGTGGTTAAGTTAGCGCGCTCCGCTTCGGTGGCCCCGGGTTTCGCTGGTTCAGATCCTGGGCATGGACATGGCACCACTTGTCAGGCCATAGTGAGGCGGCATCCCACATGCCACAGCTAGAAGGACCCACAACTAAAATATACAACTATGTACTGGGGGGATTCGGGGAGGAAAAGCAGAAAAAAAAAAAAGAAGACTGGCAACAGTTGTTAGTTCAGGTGCCAATCTTTAAAAAAATATATATATATATATTAAAAAAAAAGAAAAACATTGAGTTTCGGTTTGTCCAACTATTTCTTGTAATAATGGGAGAGATAACTTCCCACATCTTTCAATGTTATTGCTGAAACCAGATCTTTTCGAGTGGTTTTTCAAGTAGAACAGTTCTCTCTTTGGAAGACATGACTATTCAACAGAATCCTACGGAGTTTGTGTTGATTCTCCAGTTAAGTGTTTCTGAGATTCCATACACTAAATACCTCTGCCATCATTCTATATTCTGGACCAGATGCCTCAAGGAGTGGCGCAGATATCATGGTTGGAGTTGTTGCTTTGCTTTCCCTTTCCCTGGTACCTATTTGAAACCGGCAGTTTCCTGAGTCTATGAAAAAGTGGATCAAGGCTGTATTCCCAAGTGTCATGTGTGTTGCCTCCAGACTATATGAAATTCTACCAAACTCTGTGCCTTATTATTATTCGCAGAAGGTATGAGGTAAAGCATCTTAACTTTTATATAGGTGTGATATGCTGGCATGCCTTAGGAAACTGGAATCCATTATATATATGGGTCTTATCTCGTATTCTCTGGTATACAATGCCTTACTTGTCCATTCCTGTAGACTAGGTCTTCTTAGTTTGGTCATCAATATATTAACTAGCACGACATTCTTTGGAAGGTCAACATGATTAAGATCCCTTTATACCATATTACTACACAGAGTAGAACAATTAAAATACCCTTGAGTCTAGACAGCAAAGATTTTCTTCTTTTATTGCCATATAATGGCAGCCTGCTTTCTGTCTGTCTTCTTCATGTATACTGAGAAGGAAATTTTTTCTAAAACAAAAGCTGTATGCCAGGTATCTGAAGCCATGCTTTTCTGCTCTGATAAACATAAAACATCCAGGACAACCACTGCAATGGAGCTATGACTTGTTTATGTTTATCACTGTCCACAACCATTGAGCATGAGCCATATGTTTCTGCAGTGTCCAGAGAGGTAAATTAAACAGGTCTGTGATAAGACCTCTATCACTACATTTTTCAAATATTTGACGGTTCACTAATTTCTGTGACCTTACCTTTGATTTACTGTCACTGATGTGCACGTGTGTATGTGTTTGGGAGAGGGGGGCAATTTCATGGGCTTTCACTTGATGTTTTGTAAGATAATGACCTTTATTTTACAGGTCAGGAAATCAATGTAAGGCCTCTACCATCTGCTAAGTATATTTATTCCATTATACTTTAAAAATGAAAGACCTGTAAAGTAGTTCCATTAGTTTGTTATTGCTACTGTAACTTAATTTGTGGCTTAAAATAAGAACAAATCATTATTTTACATTTCTGAAGGTCATAAATTAAAAATGGATCTTACAAGACTGAAATTAAGGTGTTGACATCAAAGGAAGTTCCTTTCTGAGACTTTAGGGGATAATCTCTTTCCTTCCCTTTCCAGCTTCTAGAAGCTTCCTTCATTCCTTGGCATGTGGCCCTTATATTAGTTTTACTTCTGCTTCTATTGTCACATCTCTTTCTCTAATTCTGATTCTTCTGCTTCATATAAGGACCCTTTGGATTACATTGAGCCCACACTGATAATCCAGGATAATCCCACTATCTTTTGATATAATCACATCAGATAAGTCCCATTTGCCATATAGGGTAACAAATACACAGGTTCCAGAGATTAGGACATGGCCTCTGGGGAGGGAGCATTATTCTGCCTACCACAGTAATCATTGGATCCACTGGATTCACTGACTTGTGTCCAAACTCAATTTATCTCCTGGCTTTTTCACTTCCATTCTCATTATAAAAGCATGATGGGATTTCAGGTCTCCCAGTCTCAGCTCCACATCAGTCCCTCTATTCAACACACCTTAAAAATCTTGGGATTCTCCTTTCCTCAGTAACATTTACCTTGGTGAGTAGCTTCAGAATGTCTTAAGGAAGGAATGTATTCTGAATATATTTATGATGGGCTTGCAACATCTCTCCTCACGCTGATCTGGCATTTTCTTCATTCTGTGTCAGTGAGCTAACTTAAACCTGGAACCTGGGTAAGAGGTCATAATTTTTCATTGGAGTGACTGAGTCATTAACCTTCTGTCTGCCAGCTTTCATTGTTGTTTTCTTATATAAATCAAGCAACACTGTCATTAGCTATTTATCTATCTCAGTGCTAGTGACTTCAAGATCTATTAGTTACTACCATAAATTGTTGCAGGTCAAGAGATCCTGCTTCCCACTCAGGCCTTGTTGCTTATTTTCTAATTATGTCCACCTTGGCCCTAGTGTTAAATGCTGCCACTTCCCCTCTGCCCTTCTGGGATGGGCAGATGGCATCTCTCCCATTGTTATTTGAGAGCCTACCTCTGGGGCAGAATATGTGGCCTACAGAGGAAAGCCACTCCTCAGCTTCTCAGGAATCCCAGTGCCTTCCCCAACAGTGCATTGTTTTTTACCTTCATAAACATAGGATTCTCTGGACCATCCAAATAAATAAATCAAAAGGTGAGTTCTCAGGCCAAATATGATAAAATCAAGCCTAACACTCTCACTTCATGGAATTTTATGCGCCTTTATTCAACACTGATATAAAGAAGTTTTGGTTTCTCCATTTAATTTAATAAGGACCTTCACTGAGTCCATGTTTTAAGTAGCCATCCAGTAAATTATTGGCACAGCCGCAGGTATCTCCCAAAACGTTCTTGAGTGAATGCCTTTTTTACCAGTAGTGTATCCCTTATGCAGTCCTTACATTCTGCATTCTAAAGCTCCTGTCCCATATGTTTCCCCAGATACTGTGTATACTAGACAGATTTGGAAATTTCTTTAGTGACCAGATCATTTCTTCCCAGAGCAGAGTTGATTTTTCTCTGTTCTGGCTAAACTGAGCTATAAGTGCTGGCTTGCAGCAGCAAAGAAGGAAACTGATGGATTTTGAGGAGGGCAAAGGGCACCTCATTCAAGTGAGATGATTACCTCATCCGTAGGCAAGCAGGGACTATTCTCCTCTGACAAGGGGAAAGAGGATATTCCAAGGAAATTTGGGAAGTCAACATTTTCAGGCATCAAAGTGTCCTGTACACTGTAGACTTAGGAGAAAATTCTCTAAGCTTCCAATTGGATAATTTGTAGAAGCAAGAGAAAACTATACCCTTATTCTTCTACAAAAAGTAGATTTTTTTAACAAATATAAACATTTAAGAATTAATATAAATTAATATAAAATAAATATCATTTAGGGAAACATTACTCTACAGAAAAAGAAAATATCCCAGTGATTGAGGGGAGATGTATGTATCTGATGATACAGTATCAGTAATAGAAAGAGATTTAGAATCATTTCTTCAATTTTAATAGTAAACTTAAACACTTCAGCATGTATTCCCTAAAAACAGAAATAGTCTTAAGATGGAAGAGGCCTGGTTTCTAAGGAAAAGGAGAGGCATTAGTGAGATGGAAATAAAACAGAATGAAGTTTCAAGGCAATCCTGAGGAAGGTCAGATAAAGATATTGTAGAAAATAAGTAAAAAAGTAAATGAATAAATTATAACAGCAAAGTTGAACAACATTTGGATAACATAAAGAAAATTGCCAATGGGAGAATTCAGAAGACTTAAATGGAAGACAATATTGAAAACCTCTCACAGAATAAGGGGAAAAGAGTAAGAGATTAAAATTGAAGAAATACACTGGAAAATATAGAGAAAAGTGAATAGATATCAAGCTTAAGTCTAAATTTTCCAAAGTGGACACCAGATGAATTTGAAATGATATTTAAATGTTGCAATTGACATAAAAGAACATCTTTTTGGAATAGAAATAAGAGGACTATATTGACTGGAAGGATCACCATTCACTAAAAAACCCCTTATTTAGAAAGAATTCAATAAAAAGTATTTTCATTTGGTTAGTTAAACCACTGTAGAGAGAAATTCAGTTATCACCTTTGTTATCAATGCTGTCCAAAAACAGAATAAAGTTGCTAGAAATTTGAGCAAAGAGAGTCAAAGAAGTATTTAACAAAAAAAACTACTATTGAGTTGAGCAAAAGTCAAGTAGTTATCAGGCAGCAATATCTTGAGAATGGCATACGCTTTTACAGATGTCAGCAGGCAAGAAGAGGAAGTTACTAATTTACTGAACCATATATTCCTTCTTCCTTCATTTTTTTCTGATAATTTTTTTGTCTTAATTTTTTAACTGCATCAAGCTTCTTAAACTTTTTGGATTTTGTGATACAGACATTTTGGAGTAATTCATTTGAAATAGTCAATGCATACATTGTACTGTTATATTTAATAATACACTTATATATAATTAACTATCTTAGTTTAACAAGTATTAGTTTCAAAAGTTCATAGCAGAATAATATAAAATCCAAGAAGCTTCTTAATCACTATTTAATCATGTCGACATTTTTCAGTTCCATATTAATGAATAAATAACGGCTAATTCTTGTTATTTTTCTTGTCTACCGGAAATAACCAGTAATGCCAAAGTTCTATAAACAAAAGTATCCTAAACAATCATCAAAATGTCTGCATATCCAAAGTATTAATTTACATGACCAAGATATTTAATTTGCATTATTATTAGATTGAATACCTAAGGCAGAACTGAATAAATTTGACTGAATCTAATTCAATTCAATTTTAAATTTAAAAAATAGAAAAAGTTTAACCGAAATTCTGCCAGTAGTAGTCAACCACATTTTAGGTCAGATTAGTCTACTTTTCATTCTGTGATAATGGTATTGATTTTGGTATCTCTTTCAAAATCATCTTGCTTTGTCATATTTTCATTTGTTGGAAGGGCATTTATTATGATGCATCAAGGTTAGTGTGATGACAATGACTTCTTTCAATTTATTGTTCTTAGAAGGCAGTTTAAATGGCTTTTTAAGGATTTGTATTGAGCTACAATTAAGCATGGTAATTGTGATATTTTGTTCTATAGTAATATACCTTAGCAAACTTGGATGATATAGTATAAATCAGGAATGTACATTATGGGCTAAAAATCCTGCAACCTAAGAATTATTAAGACTCTTAATCTTTAATAAAAGAAATAGTAAACAAATTATTATTTTGTATGCTATTACAGTCAAATTTAACATAGGAGGCATAGATGTTTAGCAAGAGTGCCTTGACTTCTGTCTTTATCGCTCCTCATTTCTCCTACTTCTTCCTCCATATTCTTCCTAAGCATCATTGCATTCCAAGTTTCTGCCTCGAATTTTTGTCTGTTCTTTGCTAGATGTTCTTTCCCTGTGGTATTTCACAACCCAGAATTTCATTAGCATTTCTTGCATGACCAATTATACATTTACATATCTGCTTCTCTTGAGTTCTAAATCCATATATCTACTGCCCTAGTAGAAGCTCTCTCCTGTACTGTTACAAATACCTTGAAAACCTCCTGGCTTTTCTTCCTTCAAATGTTGCCCTTTTAGATCATCCTGCAAAAACAAAAACACATCAGCAGATTAATCTTCCTACAAGTATAGCCATGTACATTCCCTATTTAAAATGCTTCCACAAATCTTAATGTCCTTAAATTTAAATAGAGTTATCTCAACAAATGTTTGACAGCTTCCACAATCTACATCTAACCCCAACCCAAACTCTGAAATTTTTCTGTCATGGTTCTCCATCAACCTGACTGACACGCTAGCCAAAATGTAAACATTCATCTATGACTCAGACATATGTTGCTCCAACTTCATCTTATCTGGGTGTTAATGCTCAATATCCTGACCTTTTTATTTCTGCCACCTCTCAACTGTACTTTAAGTCACTGCTGATATGGAAAGATGCTGCATGAACCTTTCCCTCATCATTTTGCCAGATGTTTTACTCTCTTCTGAGCTTCAATCTGACTTTGTAAAAACATCTTGTAATTTCTCAAAATTTGGTTTGCTTCATCTTTCTTCCCTAACAGAAAAATAAAGTTGCAGGAGAGAGTCTTATTTTGGCATTGCATAGAGCCTTCATGCTTTTCTTTTTATTAACAAATTAAGAAAAGTGATACTGAATTGAACTTGGGTGATTTTTATAGTGCACTCATAACAACATATATTTAAGTATGTGGAGTTTGTGGTATTATGAGTTTGAGCCTATGAATGAATTTTAAAATAGCAAAAAGCCAAAATATAGAAGGTACGAGATCTTCCCTCATCAAACCAGAAAACTGCACAACAGTCTTGTGAACCATGTTATTTTTCTGTCATTCGTATCGCTATTGTGTAAATGAACTTTATATTTTTCTAGATTCCTCATTTAACAAAATTTCTACAATTTAAATTTTCATGATTATTGTCTTTTCAGAAATTTTAAATTTCTAGACCTGCACTCATCAAAAAATGGAGGTCAATAAAGGTAAGACCTGCAACCATAAGGCTTCTGGAAGAAAATATAGGCAGTACACTCTTTGACATCAGTCTTAAAAGGATCTTTTTGGACACCATGTCTTCTCAGACAAGGGAAACAATAGAAAGAATAAACAAATGGGACTTCATCAGACTAAAGAGCTTCTTCAAGGCAAGGGAAAACAGGATTGAAACAAAAAAACAACCCACCAATTGGGAAAAAATATTTGCAAATCATATATCCAACAAAGGGTTAATCTCCAAACAATATAAAGAACTCACACAATTCAACAACAAAAAATCAAACAACCCGATCAAAAAATGGGCAGGAGACATGAGCAGACATTTCTCCAAAGAAGATATACAGATGGCCAATAGGCACAGGAAAAGATGCCCATCATCACTGATCATCAGGAAAATGCAAGTCAAAACTACACTAAGATATCACCTCACACCCATTAGAATGGCAAAATAACCAAAACAAAAAGTAACAAATGTTGGAGAGGTTGTGGAGAAAAGAAAACCCTCATATACTGCTGGTGGGAATGCAAACTGATGCAGCCACTATGGAAAACACTATGGAGATTTCTTAAAAGAGTAAAAATAGAAATACCATATGACCCAGCCATCACACTACTGGCTATCTATCCAAAGAACTTGAAATCAGCAATTCCAAAAGTCCCATGCACCCCTATGTTCATTGCAGAATTATTTACGATAACTAAGACGTGGAAGCAACCTAAGTGCCTAATAACTGATGATTGGATAAAGAAGATATGGTATATATACACAATGGAATATTACTCAGCCATAAAAAAGGATAAAAGCATCCCATTCACAACAACATGGATGAACCTTGAGGGTATTATGTTAAGTGAAATAAGTCAGATAGAGAAAGACAATCTCTGTATGACTCCAGTCATATGTGGAAGTTAAAGATGTAGACAAAGAGAACAGATTAGTGGTTACCAGTGGAACCACGGGTGGGGGGTGGGCAAAAAGGGTGAAGTGGTGCACCTACAACACGACTGACAAACAATAATGAACAACTGAAATCTCACAAGGTTGTAAACTATCATAATCTCAATAAAAAGTTAAAAAAAATGGAGGTCTCATTATTCAGGTCTCTGTATTTTGAATTATATTCTTAGTTATCAACATAGAAATTCTAAAGTAGTAGATTAAAATGACTATTATTTACCCACTATTTACTCATTTTCTAGATTATATGATTACAATTTAAAATTACTTATTTGCATTTTAATAAGTCATTTCTAAAATTTTCCAACGTATGTATTATTCTATCTGCACATTTTTGTGTTTTTCTCTCCAGCTTTTTAAGGTATAATTCAAATGCAACAAAAATCCATTTTTAAAGTGTGCAGTTTGATTAGTTTTGGCATACATAGGCAGTTGCAAAGACTGGTGTTGAAATATTTAGCGTTTGTGTGAGTGAGACGTAAATGGTTGTTGTTGCTAAAATACAGAGCATCAGGGCCAAATGCCAAATACAGAAGCACTTGTCCACTGCTGTGAAAAGGAGTGAGCGCAAGGTAGGCCAATTAGGTTCCTTGCTGTTTTTGAACATATTTTCTGTTTGCTCACAGCCAAATTTTTGTTTATCCTGTTCTCTCTGTCAGAATGCTTCCACCATGATATCCAACTGTCAAAATGCTCCCTCTTCATCAACGTCTAAATCAAATTCCAGCCATTCCTTGGAGTCCTTCTTTATGTCCTCATCAAGAAGTTCCATCATCCATCTTTAAACCCCCAGTGTGCTGGCTCACGTCCTTTTTTTTTGTTATTTTTGAGGATTTACCAAACACTATTTTCCAAGGCAACAGTGAATTGAGAGTCTTTTCAATAGAACACATTTAGTAATTAGCTATAAAAGAATAACTATTTAATTGTGTTTACATTGCTTATGTAAATAAATGCATGGATTAATATGTATCAGTCAGCTTGGGCTGTCATAACCAAATACCACAGGCTGGTTGGTTTCAACGGCAGGCATTTATTTTCTCACAGTTCTGAGGCTAGCACTCCATGATCAAGCTGCAGGCAAATTTGGTTTCCAGTGATTGCTCTCTTCCTGGTTTGTAGAAGCCAACTTCTCACTGTGGCATCCCATGGCTTCTTCTCTGTGTGCACAGAGGGAGAGAGCCCTGGTCTCTGGTCTCTGCCTCTTCTTATAAGGACACCAGTCCTATAGAATTACGGCTTCACGCCAATGACCTCGTTTGACCTCCAGAGAGTCCCTTTTGCAAATAAAGTCACATTGGGGGATGGAGGTTTAACATTTGAGTTTTGAGTGGACACAACTCAGTCCATAATAATCAGCAAATTTTAACCCTACCATGTACTTTTACATTGGGTTCACAGATATATTTTCTTTTTAATAATTTAACCCTTTCTAAACAGAGAGTCATCAGACCAGAAAAATCCTCCCTTTGTTTATAGCTTGACCTATCACTTAATGTAACTGATCTTGGCGAATATGCTTTGTAGAATCCTGCTGGATCATATTCACATCTACTTAATCAATATTTTAGCTGAGACCACTAGTGATTACTTGTCTGTGGAATCTAGAGAGGCAGAAGGTAAGGCAGTAACTGGTGTTAAAGAAATAAATTTTTGACATAAAGGAAATTCCAAAGTCTTAATTCCCATAGCTTGACTTGATAGTATGGAAATCCCCAAACTGGCACTATGACAGGCTGAGGGAAGCTGACATATCTTTTATTGTTCATTACAGACAGCTAGTCCTTATTTAATTTCATTAGGTATTTCTGAAGTCATTTTGCAAATTCACAAAAATGCTCTTTCAGGTTATTTTTTTTTACCAAAAATTCTAGGAAAAAAGGAAATAGATATACCCCCCTCCAAATGATTACCTGGGATATTTCTGGAAAAATAGAGATATGCTATTACATAAATTAAATAAAACTTATCATGGACGTAGGAATTTAGACAAATTCTAATGTCTCTAACACTAATGTACTTATTCCTTAGTCACCAAATACTGAAACTGAAAACATGCAGTAGATCTTAGAGTCCATTCATTCCATTGATGCCAGTTTTGCAATAAGGAAACTGAGTCTATTGATACATTTAAATGACTTGTACAAGGTCATGGCACCTGGACAATAGTGGTTCCCTGATGAAGTTAAAGGGAAGCCACGTTCACAATCTCTAAATATTTTCATATAAGTTCACCGCATTCCCTGCATGTGGTTAGTGGCTTCTCTCAATGACTCCTCATTTAAAAACGATTGATCAAAGATACTTTCTGATATTTCATACTTTCTTTAGAGAGAGGTTAATGAATCTTCAATTTAGATGTGCTCATTAAGGTAGATATGTTCTTTAAAAACAAAAGAGCAATTTTTACTTCTAACCAGAGTGGAGAAACAGAGACCAGTTTTACCCTCTCAGTCAAGGATATTGACTCTGCAGGAAAAATATGGTGAGTCTCATGATTGCCCAAGTATAATGAATGGAGAGATTCAAGGCTGCAGAGCAAGAGAGGAAACTAGAGAGCTCCTGGCAGTTTTCCTGACTCGAGAAGATGAAGTTGTGTGTTCAGGCATGCCACAGCATCTGGAGTTTGCATGTCAGAGCAATAAAGAAGAGAAGGCTGCGGAGAAAGATGGATCCAGCGATCTGCAGAAGGTTCCTTGCAAGTCTTCAGATGAATGCTGATCAGTGTATGCAGGTGAGGAAACCACCTAAGGCTGGGGGAAGGCTGCTCTTACTGGAAATGAACCACCTGAGGAGGGCAGAAGGCACACTCCTCAGAGATCACAAAGCACCTGGAATAGTCTTTGTGGCCATCAGCTGTAGAAAAAAACCACAGTAACTGATGGAGTATCAAGCAGAGTATTCAGAAGGGTATTGCCTCAGTAGTGAGACAAAATCAGACCTAAATTAAAGCTGTTCTTTTCCCATCTATCAAAATTTAAAAGCAAACCTTGAAAGAATCAAACTCTATCCACATACTTGAATTGTACACCATCACAAATTTCTCAGATTTTAAGAGGAATACAAAAATAGGCAGCAGCAAGCAAGGTAAAATTCACAATGCCAGGCATCCAATCAAAAACATCCAAGTATACTTTTGTATATGGATGATATATTTTAACGTGTCATTCTCTTCCTTGTTTCTGATATATGGAAATATGATTGTTATAAGTATTTTGACTTTTTTCTTTCTACTGTGGTATTTCTCTAACTTTTCAAAAATGATCCTGCTTCAAGATTCTTGGCCCCTAGATATTTGTATGCCTCTGTTCTCACTTAATTCTTGCCTCTGTTCAAATGTCATCTCCTCAAATGATGCTCTTTAAAAAGGTTTTGGTTGAACACATCTGTCATGTCTCTGTTTTATTTTTTACCATAGCATTTATTACTTAACAGTATATTAGAAACCTGTTTCTTTTGGTTTCTCTAACTCACTAAAATATAAGTTCAATAAGGACAATAACTTCATTTCATTCTCCACTGTTCACCAGACTCTAGGGCTGCAACATAAGGATTCACTGATCATTTGCTGAATGGATTAATCAGTCAGTAATTGGATGGCTGTGGTTTCTGTGGCCAGTTCCAAAACAGACACAGACTGACCTAGTGATTTTCAGACTATCTTGAGTTAATTCTAAACACTTTATAAATAAAACAAGAAATAAGATTTTTTGTGTGAATTATGAGAATTGCTTTTATAAAGAAATTCTCAGATCAAAAGACAACTATTTATCTATTTCTCTGATTCTGGGTATAATCAAAAAGATGATCAAAAAGATGAATAAAGCATTCATTCAAGTGAGCAAATATACACATTATTGTGAAATTACAACTATTATAAAATAGTAGCTATAACTAAAAATGCATGAGTTTTTAAAAATCGGTAGCAAATAAAAGTTAAAAATCATGACTTGAACAATAATGAATATATGTGCTACATACATACAGCCCAAGTGGATGTATTTATATTTAAATATGCACTAGACTTGAGATGAAAGTAGCAATCAAATGCAAATGTCCAGTAAGACACCATAAAGTAATATTAGAGAATAATGATCTGTAAAAGTCATGTTCTTAAGAATATTTTTATGAGTTCTCCTTATAATAATACATCTAAGGCACAAGAATCAGTTCTTTTTATTAAACATAATGACTAGTCATCCATGAAGTTTATAAAAGGAACTGAAAGCATTGTGAATGACAGTACTCAAGAACTTGAAGGCAAAGTAGACTAGTTGTTATAATTAAATTTTCTGAAATACATTGTACTCAATAACATTGATATACTAACAAAATGCCAGCAAACAAATGATTAAGTCTGATAGGATAGCAACCGCATAATGTATGCATGAGGCCTTTGGAAAGGAAGTGAATTTTGGTTTTATAAAATATATCACAAGTGCACATTTCTGAGTCTTTCTGGTGGTAATATGGAAAAAATTCATGGCTCCTTGTGTGATGCCAGAGATCATCATAAAATTCTACCCACATCAACCACCAATTTTTAAGAAGGTAATTACTAGTTCAGCCATCCATAAGTCTCTCTTCAGTTAGCATTTATAGATATCCTGTAATCGTTCAAAAATAGTATATATTGGTGTACACTCATAAAAATAGGTATTTTTTCTCTGTCTTTGATCTCCCAGAATTCTAATCCTACTCCTTTTCCTAAAAGAAATCAAAAATTAAGACCTCATATGCCCACTACATTTTATACAATTAGAACCCAATTTAGTCTTATTATTTAATAAAAATTAATATAGGACTAACAACTGTACAGAGTCCCAGATGATGACATTCCTTGTTAAAATTTTGCATATAGAATTGAATTCTTTTGGTGAAGTGTTCAGGTTTCACTGCTTCTTGATGTGACAGTCACTAAAGCAATGACATTTGTGATAAATATTTTATGATGATGTAGAAAGGACTCCATTTTGTTACTTTCCTGGGACATTGAGCATTGAATTTTGCTGAAAGCTTTCTCCACATTTATTGAATGGCCATGCCATTTTTTCTTTATCCAATAGTGCACAATATTGAATTACTAAATGTTTTAATGTTTGATCAACCTGGATTTCCTCAGGTGAAATATTTGTTCAATATATTTATTTCATGAAGAGTAAGAGTAGATTGTGAAGGTTTTTCCTGCATGTTCATAAGTGAAAGGAGTATATATACATGCACAGAAACAGTATGCATACACATATATATACTTTTCAAATGGAATTCTTATATGTATACCTATATAAGGTGTGTTATTTATGCATGAGAATGAGGTCTCTGCTTTTTCTACGGCAGTAAAAGTTCTGTTTGAATAAGGCATGTCCTCTAAAACTGTGATTATTGATCATCAGTACAGTTTTAAACCCTTCTACCCAAAGCTCTCACGAGCTCATACACTGATTCTATGTATTTAGTGGTATGAAACATAGTGTCTCTATAATCAATACAGAAATGAATTTTTCTGGAATAAAAGAATCAGGTAAATTGCTAAGCTTAATGGCTATAACAGAACACAGGTCTTTATGCTCTTAAAATGAGAGAATAGAAAGTCTTAGGAAGGCAAAGCAAAAACCATAGTCAAAAAGCAATATTCAGAAAATAAATTTTAGAGAATAATTAGAATGGTATGTAAGAAAATCTAAATATCTCTAACTTTCAATATATTTTCAAGTAAAAATACAGACTGCTGTTTTGCCATCATCGTGCAAATATATAAAAGTAACTTATTATTTTTACTTCTAAATGTAAAACAAAAAGAAACGTTCTCTGATGTGGTGATGTGCTAGATAGTACGCATTTGTTCAGCTTTAATAGATTTTGCCAAAAGATTTTCCAAAGTGATTTTACAAATTTACAATCTCATCAGCTCTGTATCCATGCCAAATCTTGGCATTTTTTATGTCTTTTTAAAAAAATAACACTTTAGCCATTTTGATGGGTATGAAATATGACACCATGGTTTTAACTTTAATTTTAATTTCCCTGATTGCTAATGAGGTTGAGCACATCTTCACATGTTCTTTCAAAAAACAATGAATATCTACCTCCCAAACAAGCTATGGGTTTCCCGAAACTAGGAAATATTTCTTCTTTTTTTTATTTTCATGACCCGTGCCTACTAAAGTACCTGGCTCAGAATCCATATTGAATAAAAGTTACATGATTCGATGCACATAGAGGATGAAAAATAATTTGTGTCAGAGTAAGGAATATGTATAAATACAAAATGAGTATTTTGGAAGGGAGAGCTAGAAGATGCAGTAACAATATCTGTTAACTAGCGCTTCTTAAATTCGGGAGGGAGTGTGTCATATATCAAAGATGCCCTATTCAGCATCGTCTTTGTAGGATGATTGCCTTGCACTTGTGTCAGTAAGCGCTACATTTTTTACTACCATGATTTTTTGCATTATATCTTGGCAAGAAAATTGTCTTTCTGAAGATTTCCTGTTTATAGTATCAATATTTTCCCTTACTAATTTATTATTATAGATGGACATGCTAATTTTGGGTATTTTTACCCTCGATACAAAATACAATTATCTGCCTCTGAGTCTGTTTCTTCATTCTGTTTAACAAGATTTTTTCCACTAACTTTCATGAGAAAGGTCACTTAATATACTTAATATAACTAATTAAAGTCGCCTCTGTAGTGTGAATATCAAAGCTACTACTTTGATCTCAAGTAAAATCTGAGACCGCTGCCAATCCTCAAAGCCTCTAGTCTATCCCTGTCCTTGGTTTTCTATAATATTTACTGATAATTCTCATCTTTTATCTATCTATCTATATCTATCCATATATTAATTATCTATATCATCCTCTGTTTTAACAAGCTAAATACATACTAATTATTATTTTTTACTTTTTTTGCACCATAATTTTTGGAGTTTGGACATTATCTGCCATCCTTCTTTCTGTTTCATTCTCTGTTGCATCCAAATGAGTCATTATTTTTCAAAGCCGAGATGTAGTTAAATTAACATGAGACTGTGGAGAATACTGGGAAGGTAACTGATGACATGTTATCTGATCATAGCTGGAGTAATACACTTGAAATAAAACTGTTAATCTGTGTTTAATAACGCGGAAAATAAAGCTACATGCATTATATAGTCCATCTTTGTTTTTCTGAAAATGGCTTTGTATATTCTCTAATGTGAATCCTGGATAGCTGCTTAGGGGATACATTCCCAAATGTATTGTGCAGGTCACTTTGCCAGGCGCTGAAGACACAGGTCTGAAGAATGAAACCACATTTTTTTCTAAGGTAAATTTGTGTTGACCTTGAAATATAAATGAAAGAACGTCAGAAAAATCATGTGTAAAAATCTCTCTCCTTCATGGATAGGGAGACTCAATATTAAGATGTCAGTACTTCCCACCTTGATCTAAGGATTTAATGCAATCCCAATAAAAATCTTAGCAAGTCTTTTTTGTGAATATCAAAAAACTGATTCTAAAGTTTATATGAAGAGACAAAAACCCCAGAACCACCAATGTGATATTGAAGGAGAAGAGCAATGCTGCAGGACTGATGCTACCTGACTTCAGGAATTTCTACTAGGCTACAGTTATCAAGGCAGTGTGGCTTTGGAGAAAGAATAGACAAATAGATCATGAATCAGAATAGAGAGCCCAGAAAGAGACCCACACATACAAAGCCAACTAATCTTTAAAAAAAGGAGTAAAGGAATACAATGGAATAAAGATAGCACTTTCAACAAATAGTCCTGGAACAACTGGAGATCCACAGGTAAAAAAAAAATGAGTATTTACACCGACCTGACACTTGTCACAAAAATGAACTTGAAATGAGTCGTAGACCTGAATAAAAATGCAAAACTATGAAACTCATAGAAGATAACATAAAATAAAATCTAGATGGTCTTGAGTTTGGTGATGACTTTTTAGATACAACACCAAACGGCCTGATCTATGAAAGAAAGAATTGATGAGCTAGACTTTATTAAAATTAAAAACTTCCGTCCTGAGAACACTGTCAAGAGAATGAGAAGACAATCAACAGACTGGGAGAAAATATTTGCAAAAGACATATCTGATAAAGAACTGTTATCCAGAACATACAAAGAACTCTTAAAATTCAACAATAAAGAAATGAAGAACCTGATTATGAAATGGGCCAAAGTTCTTAACAGACTCCTCATCAACAAAGATATACAGATGTCAAAGAAGCATGTGAAAACATGTGCAACACTATACGTCATGTTATGTTTGTGCCATCGGTCTATTCTGGCTCCTAGCGACCTGTGTACAGCAGAATGGAACCCTGCCTGGTCTTTTCGCACCATCCTCTCACCTTCCAGTGCTATATCAGCCAATGCGCTTCAGAGAGTTCTCATAGCCAGTATTTTTGGAAATGGGTAGCCAATCCCTCTTCCTGGTCTATCTTAGTCTGGAAGTTCCACTGAAACTTGTCCACCATGGGTAGCTCTGCTGGTATTTGAAATACCAATGCCATAGATTTCAGCAGTACAGCAACAGGCAGCCACTACAGTATGACAACCAACAGACGAGTGGTGTGGTTGGTTCTCTGACCACTAAGTGAACGCAGGCTGCATAACCACGCCGAATATTAGCCACTAGATCACCAGGGCTGGCTCATATGTCATGAGGGAATTGCAAATTAAAACAGTGAGATACCAATACACACCTATTAGAATGGTGAATATCCAAAATATTGACAAGACCAAATTCTGGCAAGCATTTGCATTCATTACTGGTAGGAATGGAAAATAGTATAGACAATTTGGAAGACGGCAGGTTTTTATAAAATTAAACACACTGTTACCATAGCATCCTGAAATAATGTTCCTTGGTATTTACCAAGTCAAATGAAAACTTATGTCCACATGTGAACCTGAACATGGATGTTTATTGCACCTTTACTCATAATTGCCAAAACTTGAAAGCAACCAAGATCATTTAGTAGGTAAATGGATAAATCAACTGCAGTACATCCAGACAATGAAAAATCATTCGGCATTAAGAAACAAATGAGCTTGCTAGTCATGAAAAGACATGGAACAAACTTGAATGAATAGTATTATGTGAAAGAAGCCAATCTGAAAAGGCTACATACTATATGATTCCAACTATGTGACATTCTGGAAAAAACAAAAGTAAGGAGACAGAAAAAACATAGGTGGTTGCCAGGGTTTGGAGGGGAGGGAGGGAAGAAGAAGCAGAACATAGAGGATTTTTAGGGCAGTGAAACTATTATGTATGATAATATAATGGATACAAATTGTTATAGATTTGTCAAAACTCATGAGATGTACAACACTAAGAGTGAACCCTAATGTAAACAATAGACTTCGGGTGATAACGATGTGTCAATGTAGATGTATTGATTGTAACAAATGTACTACTCAGTCAGGCTGTGCATGTGTGGGGGCAGAGAGTATATGGGAACCCTCTGTACTTTCCACTCGATTTTGCTGCGAACCTAAAACTGCTTTAAAAAATAAAATCTTTTTTAAAAAATATTTTCCTGCGCAAGAATTGTTGAACTATTGGCTTCCCTTATCAGACTTATTTTGCTTAATGCATTCTTTCTTATTACCACATAATTAATGCTGGATTTGTTAATGAAATAAAATAAATTTCTACAATTTTGTAATATAGTAGATAAGTTTCAACATAAAAGCTATTCAATAATAATTTTGGAGTCCACAAGGAGAGAGAATATGAGTGGATATTTTGGTGAATTTTATCTTTGGTGGGAGGAAGCTTGCCAGAGAGTCTTTACCAAGTTTTCATATGTTTTCCTAGAACTAAACTTAAGCTGGAGGGAAGCTGTTTTGGTATCAGAAGAGCAGTTTACTATCAACAATGCCTATCTTCTTAATTTCTGTGTAAATCTGTTAGGAGGATTTAAATGCAATTGAGAGAAAATCCAAAGTCATTTTTTAAAATGAGAAAATGTATATATGCACTAATTCAATATTTTTTAATTGAGGTAACATTGTTTTATAACATTACATGACATTATGTAAATTTCAGGTGTAGACCATTGTATTTTGACTTCTGTATGTACTACATTGTCCGTTAAAAGTCTAGTTGCCATCTGTCACTGTATATATGTGCCCTTTTACCCCTTTCACCCTCCCTCCACCCCCTTCCCCTCTAGTAACCAGCAATCTGTTCTCCTTATCTATGTGTTTGTTGTTTGTCTTCCACATATGAGTGAAATAATATGGTATTTGTCTTTCTCTGTCTGACGTATTTAGTTTAGCATAATACCCTCAAGGTCCATCCATGTTGTTACAAATGGCAAGACTTCTTCTTTATGGCTATGTAGTATTCCATTATATATATATTAGATATATAATATATATTACAATATTACATATATACACTACATCTTTTACATTGATTCATCTGTCAGTGGGCATTTAGATTTTTCCAAGTCTCAGCTATTGTGAACAATGCTGCAATGAACATAGGGGTGCACATATCTTTTTGAATTAGTGTTTTTGTGTCCTTTGGATAAATACCCAGAAGTGGAATAACTAGATCATGTGCTTTGATATTTTTTAATTAAGAAAAGTATTGGATGCACATTGAGACATCCAGAGTTGGGCAGCCTTCAAATGTGATCTAATCTAGTAATCTAGACTGGTTTTCCTATGGGCATTTTAGCTATCCTTTGTTTTTGTTTGTTCCTTCATCTTTAGGTTCCTTGCTGTATATAATCTTTCAGCAGTTTCCAACTTCATGCCTAGACTTCATATCTACACGGGGCAATAAGTGAGAGGGTGAGGACTTTTCTTCCCATGACCTTACTCAAGAGAAGCAAAGAAAGTTTTCCCATAAGCCCTCATGAAAACCTTCTCTTGATCTAGATAAGATCAAATGTCTCTTCCTAAGTTAATAATGCATATAGCTGAAAATTAAGTCTGACATCCTGAACCAATCATCTGTAGAGATTATATGATCACCATGATATACTTAGACCAAATAGGGCCTGCTGGTTGAACCGGGGTAGAATGGAGTTTGGCTCATCAATCCAGATGTCTACCACAGTGCTCTAGTTATATACATATGCATATCTATATATTTGTAACTAGACTTGTGTATAGATCATCTACTCTTACACATTTTTCCAACTTTCTTTTCATAGGCAATGAAGGACATATCATATTAACGTTTAAAATATGTTTTCAAAACTGTCAAGAAGTAGAATTATTCTTAATTATCTTCTAATGCTTCTATTGCAAAACCAGAAGGAAACATTAACATTTAAGCACACTGTGGTAAATCTGTTTCAATAATAAGGTTGAATATTCATATGAATTTTAGAAAGAATGTTAACCTAGCTTTATCCTTAATGACTTGAATATATGATCAAGCACCAGGAACCACTATTATCTGAATTAAATTAATGAAATGTTTTAGCCATACTTTTCATCATCTAGAACCATGCCTAATGTTAACAGGTGTTAAAAACTTCCTGAACATTGGACCACTATTTAATATACTATCCATCAAGGAAAATATTCTATCTCAGGTCTACTCTAGACATGTTTAGATATGATCAACAGAAAGAGAAATCAGTTTAACACCTATAAACTTCAGTTTTCAAATGATCTTTATTTTTATCTCAAGTAGCAATAACTCAAAAAATAGTTTACTGTAAGCCAAAAAGATATCCACTCCTGCCCACCAGAGATTAAAGATCCAAGAAGTATAGCCTGCATGATTTTCTCATAGGTATGTTGTTCATATAATGTAACAACTTCTATGCCTTATTTTTCTTTCATTTTTAGCTTAAATCAAAACCAAACTGGAATGGACTAAAATTACTGCTAAAATAGTTGACATTGAAAGTGCAACATGGGGCTGGCCCCATGGCCGAGTGGTTAAGTTCGCACGTTCCACTTTGGCGGCCCAGGATTTCGCTGGTTCGAATCCTGGGCACGGACATGGCACCACTCATCAGGCCATGTTGAGGCAGCATCCCACATGCCACAACTAGAAGGACCCACAACTAAAATATACAACTATGTACCAGGGGACTTTGGGATAAAAAGGAAAAGATAAAATCTTTAGAAAGTGCAACAAATATTAAATAAAAACACCATAAAAATTATAAATCAGATCAAACAATTTCAAAAGTCTGAGAAACCATTTCAAGTATTAGAAGTTACTGAGAGAAAAAAATATGTATAATAGCATTTAGCTTAAAATCTGCAACATTCTGCTTAGAATCTATTTCAATCACATGAAAGTAAAGTCTCAATATTTTTATCAATTTATAAAAATGTTTATGTAATGATGATAATTTTTCCCTTAATAAAGGAATAGCAATAAATTTGAACCAATAATCGCAAGGTAGGGAAGCATATAAAAAAGAGAAGCTACATTTACATATCCATGACATTTTAGAAATATAAACAATCCAAATTTTGTTAGAAAATATTCATTCATATCAGCAGTAAAAAAGTAAATAAATAAACTGGCTGGTGTGCATTTTTTTCCTGACGTTTACCCTGATTTTCCTGAGAGTACAGCTTAACTTTGTCCTTGAACTTAGCGCTGTCTCTATGTAAATGCACTTGTGCTGGCTCAGATTTATGAGTCATTGATGAGAGCTATGCACTGTAACATACAACATCAAGGTGATATCTTCTTGCCCATTTAATCCACGCAGGAATTTTGATAGGTAGCATGAACTTTAGATCCAAGAGCAGGAAAGGCAAAAAGGTCAGACAGGAGCCTGTAGACTCATTTTCTAATTTCTATTTCATCTCAAACACCACTATTTTTCCCTGGGAAGAATTTATACATAATAGAGTTCTCCTTGAATTTTTATAATGGTTACTTTATTTTTTCTTTACTTATAATAATAATTACAATTTTCTTCACATTTTTATTTCTTCACTCTTTGCTAGTCATTCTAATGTTCATTTTAGAATAACTATACACTCTCTGCAACTCTCATTCTTTTGTTTTCTGTCTTGATATTGATTATCTTTAGTAATCAAAAATATGATCTTGATTCAGAGAGCTTTTTATGGGTCTAAAATTTCTAAGTACATTAGGGTTAGTACTTTAAACCTTAGCAAATACACTAAATGCTACACTCTCATTACATATATGATGAATGTATATGCCAATATTTGTAAACATGAATTTAATATTGCACAGTTTATTTTTTTATTTGCCAATTTAAAAGAAATGAATTTTTTTCTTAAACTTGGCATTATTATCTTTATTTGATCTTTAGGAGGCAGTTTTCAGAGACCGTGGCTTTAGCAATATGAAAGTTTTATATTTCTCTGGGCTCTGCTGAGATTGTGTTTTGGTTCTAGAAACTATCAGATGTGTGGATGGTAGGCCTTGAGAAGAATAGATAGCCCTTTGAGTGTCACTTCCCTTAAAGTAATCAAAATGTATTTGTCCTTTTTTCCATGAAAATAATGCTGCCTCAATTTGGAGGAAGGCTGGCTTTGGCAGACACGAATTTTGAAGCTTGAGTGTTTGTTTCTCCAATTTGTTTTTCTCTATCCAAGCATCGCTAACCCAATGTGAAGGTCCCATTTGGTTCTAACAAATGACCACATGTGGCTAGATTGTACCTCTAACAGATTTTGCAATCAAGGAGCCAAACCGTCAGGTCCTGTGCCCAATCATGGCACTAGTGAGTTCTCTCAGGTCAGCACACATACAAACACACACAAGACCATTCTTTTCCATAGTGGTTGAGTTGAAAGTTCAAATCTCTACATATATGTGTTTTCTTTTTTTTCTTTTCCATGGTCACTTGGTCTTCTAATGTCCTTCTTTCTAGTAACCTAGTAACATCCCATGCTGCTACCAAGGTAAATGTAGATGATTGCAATGGCACCATTTGATACATTACTAGTGTCACATTTCTAATCAGAAAGAGTCTTCCATGTGCTCATAAAATGTGTGAACAACTCAATCCAGAAATCCATCTGCAGCCTCTGCTTCTTGAGCCATCTATATTCATTATAGAAACTCTCATATAATATTTCTTATAATCCACTTGCATGGTTTTTGAACCAAGATTATACAAGCCATAAAAAAAATGAGTGTTGCCTGTTTGTTTATTTACTGGAAAAGTCTGCATAAGTTTGGTACTATTTTCTCATTAAATACGACTTAGGCTTCAGCAGTGCAGCCACCTTGGTCTGTGGGTTGTTTTGGTTGGACAGTGTTGATTAATAGATTCGAGTTCTTCACAGATTATACAGTATGTTTATATCTATTATGAAATTATTTTTGTCTGATTTTCCTACAAAAATATATTAACAGTTACAGTCTTCATATGGTTATACTATTCAATAAATGATATGTAGTTTTCTTTTTATCTTAGATCGGAAGTCTATCAATCAATTCATTTCAAAACTCCACTATTTATGATTTTTAAATTCTACTTTTTTTTTAACTGGCTGGATTACGACTTCAAGTATATTTTCCAAAAAGATTCATAAATATTAAATTCCTACATTATGTAGATAATTGAGAATGCTTTCTTCTATCTTGACATGTGAATAATATCTGGTACGTAATTCCATTGTCCTGTCATCTAATATTACTCAGATTTCTAAAGTTAATATGAAATATTTTATTTTATCTTATTTTACTTTTCCTAGAAAGCTGACCTATTTCACATGCTCGGTGCTGCAAGTTTATAAATGTTACTTGTTGAGACATTTCAATCTTGATTATTTCTATTTATTTTTCCCTGAACACATAAGTTTTTTGTATCTACAGATTTGGCAGCATATTTACAATGTATTTTTCCCTTGAGTTTTTATTTATTTTTCTATTTTATTTGTTTTGCTTGACTGTCCAGAAACATAAATTATTCTCAGGGTGGTTTCCTTTATTTCCTCCTTCCACCCCAGCAATTACATTTGTGGCACACATGTCATTATTCCGCCCGTATTCTTGGCGATTTTACCGTTTCTGCGCACTTCCGGTGCTTCCGGGGGCTTTAGGAAGGCAGCATCTGTATCTCCTCTTTGGAGTACCGCCTTGGGCCCCTGGAGCCATTTTACCAGTAATATACCCAGGAGTTTACATCTTTTCCTTTCCTCACCACATCTGCTCCCTGGGAAGCAAACAGTGCCCGCTCTGTCCTCCTGTGAAATCCCACCTCCTTGTTCTCGGAAACCGTAGGGTGTGTTACACTTCACAGCTCTTGTGTCAGGTCGAGCTCAAGCCTGCCCTCTGTAGGACCTTTTCCTGACACCCGACTGTGGTTTGTTTTCTACCCTCTTCCCGATCTGGTTCCCTCTGAGAATGCTTCCTTAATAAATCGTTTATACGTAGAACCTCATCTTAATATATGCTTCTGGGAAATTCAAATGAAGCTAATTTTTTTGTGTTTTTACATCTATCTAACATTTGTTCTTTTCTGTGTTGTTCTCCTCATTATTCTGTGCCATTTTCTCGAGCCGGTCCTCCATATTAAAGTATGTATATCCAGCCCTTTCAATTATACTTCTTGCTGTTTCGAATGCAAAAGTTAAACGTCAGTTATTCTTTTAGAACGGCTACCTCTATTTTGATATCCTTCTATTATGTATAGTCTCTGCTTTACTTATCAGCCCTACTTTGTCAAACTCTTATGTAAAAGATTTTTTTTCCTTAATATGGTTATTGAGAGTGTATTTTCTCTAAAGAATATGTCGTGTTTGCAAGACTAGTTCTTGTATTTTTCTTCCCCATTTTTGTATGGCATCAATTCCTTACACTTTTTTTCCTTCTTGTTTTAGGGATGTGGGGTGTATTTCCCCGTGCTGGATTTTTTTTTCTGGTTATTCTTTACTTTTGATTTAGAGTTCTTCTATCTAGGGCTGTTATTTACCCACCAAAAGAAGTCTGGGCAGATTCTCTTATTTTCATCACGTTCTATTTCCCCGTGAGGAAGGAATTCCTGCCTGAGAATTTTGAGGATGCCCAGAACACAAAACACCCAACACTAGACGGATGAGATCAACAATGGTTTATTAGTCATGGACTCTCACAGTCTGGGGTGAAGAACACCACACACCAGACAGGGCCATATGGGGGTTGCGCTCAAGAACAGAGTAAACAACCAAGGGTTGTGGGAAGCAGGCTTTGTCATATCAAGAGGGTGAAGTGACCCCTGGGTCCCACAGGAAGATGCCATAGGCTTGTTGGAATAATTCCTGGAGCTGGCAGGTAACTGACACCCACTACTTAGGGATAAGTAATAAGGAGGGTGGTTTCGCTAGGGGACTTTATCCACAGGAACAAAGTAGGGAGGGGAACTTGTAGTAAGGCTATTCAAGGCCCTCCCACGTTCACCAGATGCCAAGGTGGCACATAATAGCAGATGTTAATTTTAGATCTTACACCACATCGCTGAAACTCTCTTTCCTATTTAGCTGTTCAACGAATTGTAAATGTATTGCCTGTGTAATGGGCCATTGGCAGCCACAATACAATGTGAGCACATCACAGTCTCCTCATTCCTACCTGAGCATTTCCAAAGACAATTTTCAAAGAGATTTCATTCCGTCCCCAAATGGAAAAGAAAGTCTGGGGCCATGATGTGTGAAGGAGCTGAGGTGTGGCAATCACATACTATGGAGGGTGAATTCCTCCCTACAAATTCCTCTGTGTATCTGAAATGCAGATTTTATAAAGTAGTCTTATTTTTAAATTCTGAGTTTGTGTTCTTGTTTCCCATAGCATTGCTAACAGCCCTGATCTGTGCCCATAGCATGCAGGGCCCGTATTATCTATCTTTTCTTACTCTTTGGCAATCTTAACACAGTATTAAACATCGTTTATACACTAAAGATTTCAAATTGAAAGACCATTTTCCCCAGTCAGTCACCTCTCATGAAATACAGACTCATTCATATAACTCATATTCCTCATTAACTCCACATGATATCTCATAGGCATTTCACACTCAACATGCCCCAAACCAAACAGAATCCACCACAAATCTGCTCTTCCTGCAGTGTTTAGTTTCGGCAAATGATCACTACATTGTTCTAGTTAATCTGTGGAGGGGAGAATGTGGAATTATGATTGTGTTTTCAAACATTTTACTATCAAGCCATCAGCGAGTCCTCAAACGCTATTGGCGCTACCTTTAAAGTATACCTGGAATCTAATCATTTCTCACTGCCTCTTCCGCTACTGTGTTAACCGAGATATGGTAATTGTTTACCTCTATTATTGCAATGGTCTTGCAAGTGTTCACCCCACTGTATACACCCTGTTATCTACACAGTAGTTGTAGAGATAATTTGAAATTGCACATCTGATCATGTCATTCTTTTGCTTCAAACTCTCATCTCACTCAGAATAAAGCAAAGTTCTTACTGTGGTCTACAAGGACCTAAAATATCTAGGCTGTGATGATGTGGCCCACCAATTTCCCCCTCGCTGAGGACCCTGGAGCAACAGTGGCCTCTTCTCTCTTC
Organism: Equus quagga; assembly: GCF_021613505.1. Classification (NCBI taxonomy): domain Eukaryota; kingdom Metazoa; phylum Chordata; class Mammalia; order Perissodactyla; family Equidae; genus Equus; species Equus quagga. The sequence goes on along the minus strand of NC_060275.1, from coordinate 11,261,293 downwards.
AGATATTCCAAAAATGGTCCATTCTAGTGGCTTTGAACTTCCTTTTCATTCTATGAATCCCATCCCCCAGTTAGCTTCTTAGTTTACTCCATCAGTTTAGGCTGGTTCCTGACTAAATATCACCTCCTTAAACAGGCCTTTCCCTCCCACCCGTCTAAAATAGCACCCATCATCCGTCACTTCCAACCTGATTTCTCTGCCTTATTTTTTTTCATTGCATTTATCACCACCTTTATACACTTACATTTCTTTGTTGTTTTTTTATTTTGTTTATTTTATGTTTTGGTGAGGAAGATTGGCCCTAAGCTAACATCTGTTGCCGATCTTCCTCTTTTTGCTTGAGGAAGATTGTCCCTGAGCTAACATCTGTGCCAATCTTCCTCTGTTTTTCATGTGGGACACCACCAAAGTATGGCTTGACAAGAGGTGTCTAGGTCTGCACCTGGGATCCAAATTCTCGAACCCCGGGCCACCAAAGTGGAGCATGTGAACTTAACCGCTATACCACCGAGCCAGCCCCTGTTTGTTTTATTTTTAATAACTAAAGCTAAAGTAAAATACAAGCTCTAAGGGAGTCTAGGAATCTGACTATTTTGAGCACTTTTTCGTTCACCAATAACAGCACCTAATAGTGACTCAATTCATTTGTTGAATGAATGAATGAAAGAATAAATGCATAATTACAACTAATTGACCTAATTGGCTTTTAACTAATGCTTCTAGTGTTTGGAGATATGTTAGATTTCTTTTAAATATCTTGAGAATATACCACATTTCATTTTTACACCTTGGCCTAAAGCAAATGCTTTTTTAATATAGTACATGGAAAGAAAATTCAGCTAAGGAACACTTTAAGGACCGTCATTTCTAGGTTAGCAGAGGTCAAACTGTGGAGATGTTCTCAGTCTCATGCCATTTCTCCTCATTCTTGTTTGCTTTAGTTGGCTTTTTACCTTAAATAAGAACTGTTTACAGTCTATTCTAGGCAGGTACCTGTGGGTGATTTTGGAGAGTAGAGCAGAGTCAACCCTGCCATCAAGTCCTTTGCATTAACATTTTCAGCGGCTCCCATGGTTTAATCTCCTGTAAACAAAAGAAACCACATCGCGCAGTAGTGGTATACTTTGCTCTTGTAACCAATTATATTGAAAATATGAGTTTGTTATATTAATTGTCATATCTTGCTGTCTTTTCAAAATTAAAAGCATCTCTGTTTCACATCTGTATCATTCCTCATAACAGACTTTTCAACAGATTCTTATAGTTTCTCTTTGATATTATATGAAAGTCACTTTTAGCATTTCTTAAATTATGAAGAATTTCTGAGGTTAACAGGCTTACAGCTTCTGCTCTAGTGCTTTGAAAGTAGCTGTAAAGCGTGTTGCAACATTGACCCAGAGTTATTATCATTTACCTTGTATGCTTTGTTCAAGATCTTGTTCAAAACACAAGGAAATAAATGAAAAGAGAAATGCGTTTCTTCAATTTAGGGATTGAAAAGGCATCACGCCTTGCATCCTGGCTTCCTAAGCACTCCTCTCATAGCAGTGGGTATTCGTTCTAAGGGAATGTTTGCAGCTGCCCAGCTTGTGGAGTAGAAAGTTTAAAAGTAAAACTCATCGAATTTTTTAAATTAGTGTTTCAATTTTAAGCAGTTTATCTTTCTGAATTTATAAATAGCAGTATTCCTATTGTTAATAGAGATCGTCTTTGAACTCCTCACCTCCTCATATGAAGTCAATTTTATACTCACCCAAAACAAAATAAAAATTTAACATTGTATTTCTTGGAACTAACATTTACAAAGAAAAAGATTGTCTAAGAACCAAAAAATGATTTCCCAAGTACTTTTTTCTTTTTAGTATTTCCTTATTTAGTTATACTCATACTGTGTACAGAGAACTTTTCTATGTGCTAAGAGCACAAACACACGTGTACACACGACATTGCTGCTACTTTTAATCTAATTACAAATGATGGCTATTTGAAATAAGAACAAAGTCTTCTATGCTTAACATATATTAATGCATTAAATCCTAACAAAAATGCCTACAATAATTATGCCTATCCAAATGGGGAGACTGAGGCAAAGAGAAGTTAAATAATTTGGTTAAGTCAGACAGCTGGTAAATAGAAAAGATGATCTTTGAAATTTGGTGTATTTTCTCATCTCTTAGCCATTACATTGCATTTCTTCTCTTAGAGAGGTGTTGTAAGACAGATTTTTGTGTCTTTCTGGGGTGGCACATGACGTAGGTTTGTATTCTGACTGGGAGGTTAATTCTTCTGAGATAATCGGAAAATATATGAGCTGAAACTAAAAGATGCACAAGTGATTGGGAATAATGGTGGAGGGCACTAGTTAATGTCATTCCAGAGAAAAAATCACTATGAACTAGCAAATGGAGGCTAGGACATTCAGAGAAATAGTCATTCAGAATGCCTGAACTGCTGGGAAGGCAAGAGAAGTTGGAGGCATTAAGGTAGAACGTCTGTGTAGCAAAACACAGCCCCCCGTGCGTGCAAAGAGACATAGTGAGGTCCACGTGTGCTAAAGCGGCTCAGTCTTTAGTACATAAGAACGGGCGAGTCATGAAAGGTCACTTTGAATGTGTGATGGGTGGTGTTTTTAAATAAGAGAATCACTTCAAAATCATTGCATGATTTATTCAAGACATCATTACAGCCCCGACTAAGACTTGCTGTGGGGAGACACAGGGGATGAATTGATTTGAGGAATGTTAAAGTGACTAAATAGGCAGAATAGGAGGGCTTGGAAAGGCAAAGAATTCAATAATAATTGCCAGATTTTTCGCCTTGGTTACGTCTACCCACACCAGACAAGAAAAAAAGTGAGATGAAATATTACCAATGTCAAGAATAAGAAAGAGGAAATCACTTCATATCACAGAGCAGTTAAAAATAATAAGGCATGTAATGAACAAATTTATATCAATAGATTTACCAAGTTAGATGAAATGGATAGATTCACTGAGAGATGTGGATTACCAAAGCTGAATCAAGATGGACGAGAAAATCTGAATAGCCCTATATCTGTTAAGTAAACTGAGTTTTTAATAAAATACACTTCCACATAAAGACACTCAGTTCCAGCTGGGAACGCCGATGAATTCTATCAATGTATTTTAGAAAATAAAGGAGAAGGGAACACTTCAAATTGTCTTGTAATTCTCATAATTCCCTATATTGCAGAGGGCCAATACATTCTTAATTGACACCGTGCAGACATATTTGTATCAGATCCTTCCACAAAAAGACTGACAAGGACATTTGAATTTTTGACCGGCAAGGCCTATCCACTCTGCTACCTCAGTGAACTTGGCTAAACCATGAATAATCCGTGGAAACTCTTTTCGCCTGTACCAGACATCTGGCTCTCACAGCCCTTAGACTCAAATTTTGGTGTTGGCCCCCTGAAGTTTCTCACTCAAAGATGTGAAAGGACAAATCACAGAGAAGATAATGAGCTTAAATTTTCCAATACATGGCCTTCCCTCTGATGGCTTCTTCGATCCTGCTTTCCAAACGCTTCAGCCAACTCCCCAAGAATGAATAATATCATGCAATATTAATATTCCATCAGACTAGAAATGCCTCAAGAATTAATCAAAAAGGGAGAAAATAACACATGGAAAATAATCAATTAATTATTTTTTTTTTCTTTATTCCCTGGCCCATATCAGAGACCTTCTCTTAAAATCAGTAGTGAGACAGGGAGACTAGAGAGACTGTGAATTAATTGATATGAATGTTCAACTTTCATAACAAAGTTAGTAAAATATAGTTCTTAAGCCAAATCTTTGCCTAATGAGCTTTCACGTAGCTACTAGAACTAATCTAAAATTTCAGATTTCCATTATCACACTTATAGTGCTCATTCTTCTTTCCCAGTGTTCCTGGAATGTCAATGCTCTTATTTGCAATGTTATGAAGATTCATAGAATAATCTGTATGTAATACCCAGAGTTCCAAGGGAGAAATTTAAGCAGAAAGTAGTAGTATTAGTTGTTATATTGCTACTCAATTTTGCCTCATTTTTGGAATGAGGTAGATGGCAGAAAGCTAAGAGACGGAAAGTAAAATTAAATAAGAGATGCTTCATTAGCAGTTCTCAGGTTATTTTGTAGCACTCCCAAATCCTTTCTGCTTCAGGGTTCCCTGAAGTGCAAAGTGCACCCCCTCACTTTCAGGGTCTATGGTGATATACCTTGTTTCATCCCTGATATTAGTAATTTGTTTCTTTTCTCTGTTTTTTTTCCTGTCAGCCATTCTAGAGGTTTGTCAATTTTATTGATCTTTCCAAAGAACCAACTGTGTTTCATTTATTTTCCTTATTGTTTTCCATTTCATTTATTTCTGCTCCTATCTTTATTATTTCCTTTCCTCTGCTTGCTGTGGGTTTATTTTACTCTTCTTTATCTAGTTTCCTGAGGTGAAAGCTTAGATTATTATTTTGTGACTTTTCTTTTTATCTAATGTATATATTTAGTACTATTAATTTCTCTTCCAGCACTGCATTAGCTGCATCTAATAAATTTTAATATGTTACATTCTCATTTTTATTCAGCGTAATATATTTTTAAGTTTCCCCTGAGACTTCCTCATTGAAGAGGTATTATTAGAGATATGTCGTTTAATTTCCAGGAGACTTACCTACTGCCTCTTTGTTATTGATTTCTAGTTTTTTCCATTGTGATTAAAGAGCACTTTCTGAATGATTTCAATTATTTTGTTCGTTGATTTTTTTTTAAGGGACAGGTTATGGTCTGTCTTAAATGTTCTCTGGAAAATTGAAAAGAATGTGCATTCTGCTATTAGGTGAAGTGTTATAATGGAGAATTAGATCCTATTGGTTGAAAATGATGTTGAGTCCTTCTGCTTCTTGATGAGTTTTATCTGTATTCCATCAGTTGCCTTATTATTCTACCAATTGTTGAAAAAAAGGCTAAGGAACTCTCAAATTATATTTGTGGATTTATATATTTCTTCTTTCTTTTTCTTGAAGTTTTGTTCCTGCATATAACAGTTCTATTGTTTGATAAAATAATTTAGAATTATTATATCTTCTCACTGGATTTTTATCATTTTATGATGTCCCTCTTTGTGGTAATTTTATTCGCTATGAAGTTTATTTGATACTAATGTTGCTATTCTGCTTTTTTGGATTAATATGGACATGTTAAATTTTTCAGTTCTTTTATGAAACCTACCTATATTATAATATTTGAAATGTATTTCTTGTAGACAGCATATAATTGGGATATATTTTTCTTCTATCTACTCTGCCAATCTCTGTCTCATAAAAAGTATATTTGTAATGTTTGCCTCCAGTGTTCCTAATGATATGTTAAGGCTTATGTCTAGCTAGCATTTATTTATTATTTTCTGTTTGTATTCTTTTTTTTTTTTTGTTTCTCTGCCTACTTTTTTCTACCTCCCTGAGGGCTATGTAAACAGTTTTAGAATTCTATTTTGAAGTATCAATAGTGTTTTTTAGTGTATCTCTGTATGATTTTTCTAGTTGTTGGTATAGGTATCATAGCCTACTGGTGTCAACATTTTACCAATGAAATGTATAAAATTTACTTCACTTTGCATCTTTTTACCCTTCCCCATTTATAACATTTCATCAAATATTTTCTTTACATATACTGAGAACCCCATCAAACAGTGTTATAATTTTGTCTCAACTGTTGAGCATAGTTTAGAAAACTCAAGAGAAGGAAATTCTATTGTATGTTCTCTGAGTTTTACTGTCGTAGCTTCTTCCTCCATAGTGTTTAAAGATTTTTTTTTATTATATCTTTTCTTTCTAGAAAACATGGCTTAATCATTCTTTTAGGGTAGGACAGCTGGAAAAAAATCTTAAATAACCTTCACCTGAGAATGGTTTGATATCTCCTTCTTTTCAATACCACTTGAAAAAAATGACACTTCCCTCTGTCCTCCATGTTTTCTGATGAGAAATCTGATGTCTATTGACTTGTTTTTCTCTTATAGTTTTCATTAGTTTCCTTATGATGTCTCTTAGTGTGGATTTCTTTGGTTTATTCTGGTTGGGTTTCACTCAGTTTCATGAACACATAGGTTTATGTCCTTTGCCAAACTTGGGAAAATTAGTCTTTATTTCCTCAAATACTTTTAAACCTCACTCTCTTTTCTTGTCCTTCTGGGACTCCAGGACATGAACGGTAGATCCTTTTTTAATTTTACGTACATTCCTGAGATTCTATATTTCTTTTTTTTTTTTAAGTTTATTTGTTCTCTGCTTTGCAAGCTGGTTACCTTCTATTTTTCCATTATCCAGTCCAATAAGTCTTTCCTTTGTATCTCTGTTGTGTTGGTGAGCCCATCCACTCAAGTTTTTTTCTTCTATAATTATATGTCTCACTTCTAAAAGTTCTATTTGGTTCTTCTTTATACTTATCTATTTGCTAAGACTCTCTATTTCTTATTTGTTTCAAGCATGCTCAAATGTGTTCATTGAAGCATTTTATTATCTTTTCTATAAAATCTTTGTCAGATAATCCAATATCTGTGTCATCTTGGTGTTGGCATCTGCTGATTTTCTTTTCTCCTTCAAGTTGATATGTTCTTGGATCTTGATATAATGACTGATTTTTATATTGTATCCTGGAAATTTTGGGTGTTATTTTTTGTGGCAGTGGGTCTTATCTGAATCCTTTTTTAATAGAAGGCTTTCTCTTGCATTGCACAAGTTGGGGAAAGGGGCCCTTCCTTATTGTTGTCAGAGGGGTAAAATTCAAAGCTTCCCACTAAGCCACTACTGATACACCCTGACTTGAGAAAGAAGGCCATCTTCTTGCTGCTCTTCTTGTGGTTTCCACTAACAACATGAGGTTGAGGGTTTAGTTGCTTCTGGGCACTTGAAAGTTCTGGCTTCCCCTCAAGCTCCTCTGACTACATGAGGGAGTGAGATGGAGAGGTTTCCTGATGATTCTCATTGAATGTGAAAGTTAAGCTCCTCAAATAGTCTCAAGTGATAGCATGTGTGTGCATGGGAGTCTTGTTACCACTGAGAAGGGAAGAAATTTCCAGCTTTCATTTGGACTTGTCTGATACCACACCAAAGAGGTATGCTTCATTACAGCCAGATACTGATGATAGTCTTAGGGCCCCCCACTCAGCCTTTGCTGGCAGGGACAGAGTGCGGCACATTTTTTCGTGGTATTGGCTGGAGTAAGGCAGTTATTGTCTACAGGTATTCTGCCTTGTTAGACTTGCCCTGTCCTGGTCTTTTGGCTAGAGGGAGCAGGCTTTTGTTTATTTTTAATTTTATTATTTTTTGGCTCTGCTCAATGGTGTTTCTGGTTTGCTGGTTTCTGCAGCTCTAAGTCTGGGATATATGAGGTACATAGCAAGCCCAGGAAAGTAACTGCTCTGCTGTGTTTTGGTCACCAATTTTCCAAGCTATGATGGCTTTTTCATCTTAACTTATAGAGTGTTTATGTGTATAATATTATGTGCAGAATTTTTAGCTATACTTAGCAGGAAGAATAGGAAGAAATAGGTCTAATGTCTACTTCCTTGCTTGGAACCAGAAACAATAATTTAATTTTGATGTTCCACAGAGTAAATCCTTCTCATTGGTTTTTATTGAGCTTCTTGTATTTGTGGGTTCTATTTTTCAACCAGTATGAATAATTTTCAGATGGTATTTCAAGTATTTTTTCTTCCCTCTTCTGTTTTCTTCTGGGATTCCAAATACACACATTAGACCTTTTGATATTGTCTCACAAATCCTGAGGCCCTATTAGTTTTTGCAGTTATCTCTTATTGATAGAACAATAGGTATTATTTTTCTCTTTTGTGCATTTTTGCGTTATTTTCTATCTCTAACATGGATATTTATATATAGAAAATGCACTTGGTTGATATGAACATGTTCTGTACACAAAATTTTGGAATATAAATAGTAAGGAAAATGAGGAGAAAAAAAGAGTAAGTAGTTTTTATCCAATAATATATTAGCATATATATAGGCCCATTTCTGTCAGATTAAAAAGCAGGCAAACAATAGAACAGAAAAGATAGCTCAGAAAAAATAAACCCTTTCTATATTTGAATAAATATACACTTAAAAGTAAAAATTTTTGGATAAAAGCTATTCAATTAATAGCATGAAAGCAGTTGATTAGTCATCTAGAAAAAAATAAAGGTTGGCTTTTGCTTCAGAGCTAAATACTTTTGAGATAAATAATTGTTACAGTGAATGTGAAAAACTAGTAAAAAATTGAGCAGATTCTTGCAAGGTCTTGAAATATGAAAGAAATTCTTAAAAATAGAAAGAACAGGAGAATTCAAGAAGAATAATTGGTAATTTTTACAAATAGAAAATTAAAATTTTCTTATGTGAAAAACATACCAAAATAAAATTTATATTAAAGGAAATATTGATATTAAATAACTATAGCAAGCAAAACAAAAAAATAGGAATATTTCTATTATATAAGTAGCTCCTAAATGACTTAAGAAAAATCTACACAATATATTGTATGATAAATGGATAAATAATGAAGTTTTTTTTTCTCTAAAGTAAGTATACAAATGTCTGATTGAACTAAAAGAAAGTTAAATTTCTTCAAATTGTTTCTGAACATTTTTTAACTCTCTTTTCATTGGTTACACAAAATGTGCACATTAGTATCTCTTTGGGACCTATTTCAGCAATTTTTATATTGTTTGGCTTAGTTGTACAACTTTATTCAAGATCTATTATAGCATAGTAATTAAGGAAACTAGCTCTGAAGAAAGACTCCCCACCATCTAGCTGTGTGACAAGTGCAAGTTATTTATCCAATTTTGACTTCTATAAAGTAGAGATAATAATTTTATCTACATTACTGGATTGTTTAGGATATTACAATATTGTACTACAAGCAAATTCATACAGTATTTAACCATTAAGCTATATTTTCAAACATTATACGATATGGTATTTAGAAAACATTTACAGTATAAAATCCTGTATTCAGTATGTTCCAAGTTTACATTAAATATATAAATGACATTTATACTACACAAGCAGACACCACACACAAACACAGACACCTGCATGCACTCACAATAAATTCTATATTGTACGATTAGAGCTAATTCTTATTTTCTCTTTCGTGTCTACTGTGTTTCCAAGAAATCCAAATATTTCGACTTTCAAAAATATTCCACACCAGCATGTGTTACTTATTGAGTCAGGAAATAATAAAAGCAATCAATAAACTTTCCAAAAATTTCTCTTTGTTCTCATCTTTGTGTGCTGCTTCACAATTATGTTGTACGCCAAAACTAAAATTGCCTAGTGTTTTTTCATCATAGGGAGTCCATATTTACTTCTGCCATCTGGAAATGTGGTTTACCTACACCATAGAGAGTTTCAGATCATAATACAATGAACTACCATATGTGACAGAATTCAATTTTGTTCCAAAATGTTGTATAGTAAAAATTTGATTGTATGCAGTATGATACCACCTGCATTGTCACCAAGCGGTATTTCCTTTGGTTTTTCAACAATGAAATTGTTCATTTTTCACTTTTTCTTTTCCCATGGATATTAACACTATAATTCATATATTCTCTAGTTAGTTGAACCAGCATGCATTGGAATTAGTCTAAGATAATTACTCCTCCCACATCCTACACAAAGGAACAATGTCACTACACGCAATAGAAATTGTATTCCTTAATGCAATGCAATTCACTTCAGATTTGACTTTCTATTTTGTAATAGCATTTTCCCCAGAGGAAATAGAGAAAACTTTTAGAGATGTTTTCGTGTTATTAGGTATCAGATTTGGCAAGTTTGTGAGGAAAAATTAGTACACACTCTTTGTCAAAATTTTCAAGTTACATTGAGATTGGTTTATAGTTCAGAAAAACTTAATGTCTACTTTCTCTTTTGCTTTAATTATTAAAATATGCTTATTTGAGTGAATGGCAAAATACAACATTCTCTTTTCTGATGGTATAGAATGCATGATCCCTGCACTTCAACAGCAGAACCATTTTTCTTCTCTTTTCACTACTCTTTTTTTCTGATGTGAGTGGGTCAGCTCCTCATCATCTCCACCATTGTCTCATGGTGAACTCTTGGCGGGCATACTCAAAGGATGCCCTAAGTAGAGAAAAATGAAAACCTCATAGGTTATTTTAGCATATAAAATGTATTTCATCATATAAAACTCACATGATATTTTGAGTCAATGGAAAAAGCACAAGTTCTTTTTCAGTTTTTCTCTCTGTACAAAGAATAAATTCTCAGCATTAGTAAATTGTAGACTTTTATAATTTTGATTTATAGTTTCAGGCCTATTTTGCTTCCTTAACATTTACCTCAGAAACTTAATGAATTACCCTGTAACCCTGAAACCCACATAATTAAATTATTTGACTGATTTCCAAAGAGACTGGCCTTGTAGCTAGTCTAAATAAGAGATTCTGTTAGGGTCGCTATGTTGATCTATGCATGAAGTCCAGAAATAAAGACAGATATGTGTGGCCAATTGATTTTTGACCAAGGTGCCAAGAAAACTCAATGTGAGAAGTATAGTCTTTTTCATAAATGGTTCTAGAAAAATTGGACCGTTTTATGGGGAAAAAAACACAACTCTGGGCCTTCACACATACTTTTCAACATAAACTAAATCTTATTCAAAACAAATTGATCATAGACCTAAATATACAACCAAAATCTATTAAATATCTAGTAGAAAATATAGGAGAAATCCCTTGCAACCTTGAATTAGACAATAATTACTTAAGGCAAAAAAATTAAGATTTATAAATAGTTTAATAAATTGAATTTCATAATTAAAAACTTATGTTATTTGAAACAAAATGCTCACTTAACAAATATGTTATATATGTTCTTTTAACAAAATGAAAATAGTAGTCACAACCTGAAAGAAATATGGGCAAAACAAAAGCTTATATGAATTCTTATAACGCAATAAGACAGCACCCAATAAAAATTGGGCCACTTCACTAAAGAAGATATATAGGAGAAACATAATCATGAGAAAAAAATGTTCATTAGGGGAAATCAATTGAAAACCACACGGAGATACCACTACGTAACCTAGTAGAACACTCATTTAAAAAACACAACAAAAAATGGACAATTAAAAGTGCTAATAAAGAGAGTGGAGCAACTAAAACTCATACTCTACTCATCAGATTGCAAAAGGTAACTGTCACTGCAACTTAAAATTGGCAGTTTCATATGAAGTTGAACCTATATTTACCATAAAACTAGCTATCCTACTCCTAAATGTTTACATAAGAATAAACGAGACGTATGTCTGTCACAAAAACTTTTATGTGAAATGTTTGTAGTAACTTTACTCATTAGGGCAAAAATGTGGAAACAACCCAATGCCCATCGAATGATGAATAGATAACCCAAACTTGGTCTGTCTAGACTATACACATGGATGTGTGTGTGTGTTTTTATACTGACTAGAGTTGCTCTATAAGCTCAGGATCTCAATAAAGAGATATTTGGCATTTTTCTATATAAAGAGTGACTTGCACATCAATTATAATCCAAGAATGACTAGATCCTATTTGAGATGTCAGAGAAATACCTAACCATTATAGAACTTTTACTATATGCCTTACACTATTCTAAATACTTAATATTAACATATTGAAATATATATTTATATATATTTATGATACATTTATAAAATATTCATGTTATATATTATATATAATATTTATTCCCTTCTTACTGTCAACATATGACTGAGCTTTTATGAAACAACTTTTTCAGCTCAGAAAATCTGTTTTGCCATCATAGAGGAAAATTCTGGAACCCTAAGTAAGTTTCTCCACTAATTCTAGCTAAATCAACAATTTAGACCTTTTCATAACTGTAGTCTGTTTATCCTTATATCTTTTCTAATTAAAATAAATAGAGGGCAGTGCATAGGAGGATACTTGTATTTATTTATTTATTTTGAAAAACAACTTCTTGGGTTGCTTATGGAATCTAAGAGTTAAGAAGCATGAAAAATTTAACCCCCGTCCAACTGCTGTTTTGTATTCTATTTCAGCCTCTTCTGGTAAACTTTATATGTCTACCAAAGAAACCCTGGGAATTATGTCACATTTTTCTGGGAACCCATATGGCAGCTTGGGGATTTCTCCATATTGCTGTCACTCCACCGACTTCTAAGTTGCTTCCTTCAGTGATCTTGGTTGCATATCTTTACTCCCATTTCATAGTTCTTGAATTTTTCAAGATGATATTAGATGGATAAAGAAGTTGCGGTGTATATATATATATATATATATATATATATATACATATATATATATATACACACACACACACACACACACACACACACACACACACACACACACACTGGAATATTATCTAGCCATGAGGAAAAAGGAAATCCTGCCATTTGCAAAAGGTGGATAAACCTTGAGGGCATTATGCTAAGTGAAATTAGTCAGACAGAGAAAGACAAATATTGTTTGATATCGCTTATAGATGGAATCCAAAAAAGCTGAACTCATAAAAAAAGTAGAAGAATGGTGGTTACAAGAGTCTGGCGGTTGGGGGAATTGGGTTATGCTGTTTAAGGGTATAAACTTGGAACTAATAATTCCTGGAGATCTAATGCATAGCATAGTGATTAAACACAATGATACAGTGTTATAAACTTCAAAGTTGCTAAGGACTAGATTTTAATTTTTCCCACCAGAAAAAAGAGATGATAATTGTATGACATGATATAGGTGCTGGCTAATGTTATGGTGGCAATCATATTGCAATATACATCTTAGCAAATCAACACATTGTACACGTTAGACATACACAATGTTATATGTCAAGTATATCTCAAAAATAAATTTTTTAAACAGGTGATTTTAGAATGCTGAAAATAGCCTGTAGTGTGCACCTCGGGGATATTCCCAGAGTCTTCTCATTTGTTTAGCCATGGTGATCATGAGCCCTCTGTCCTGAAGCTTCCTCTTGGTCCAGGCTCTTTACTCATTTCCTCATCTCCATGAAAATGGAAGCATTAAGCTGAGGAGGCATCATGCTAAATACTGCTATGGATGAAGAATTAAGCATCATGATATAAATATTTCTCCACAGTGAAGAACTAGTCTTAAATTTAACCCCCACTCAACTCAGAAATATATTCTTTCTTCTGAAGGGGATAGAGTATAAAATACTCCTGCCATCACCAGTATGTACATTTAACAAAAACACAGCTGGCCAAGAACATGGAGTCTGCCTGCTTATTGTACAGAGAGCAGCCAATTCTGTGAGGTGAGCTGCAGTGCTGTGCAAATGGGGAACCACCTCAACAGGCTAAATGCTGGGTGACAAACATTTTACAGAGCCAAAAGGAGACAAATCTTAGGTATATAGTTAATAAAGGTTTGGCATTTAAAGTGAATATGAACAAACTCAAGGAAAAACGATAAGAATGGGTCATCCCAGTGCATACAAATTGAGGACAAGAACAGTTGAGGATGTGCAGGAGTGAATTAGCAGCACTAATTCTCTGGACACAGCATATGAAGTCACATCAGGCACAAACAAAGACAGTTACCTTTGCCACATATGGCTAAGTATTTTTGCCAGTTGCTCAGCATTGAATGGATGTGCCTAATTATGTATTTGCCAAGATTCAGTTGCAGAATCTGCTTCATCTAGCTTAAACAGAAAAGGTCTTATTATAGGCTATTTTTTTGGCTGACAGTTTTTGGAAGTACCAGGAAATCAAACTTTGTGACACATAGCCAGGACTTACTTGTGTCCAAACCTAGCACATTTTGATTTTAACAGAAATAATTTGATCCACTGCACACCCCTAGACACTCAAAAAGCCAGGGACCAAATACCAGACAGCCAGCATTTATGCCAAGGACCCTACAGAGAAAGCAACAACCTCCACAACAAACATGGCTAAGAGAGCTGAGAGCACAGTCTGTCTTCACTACAACTTTCAAGTCTTCTTTGGAAGTGGATGCTGCTGTTTGGCCTTATCTTGTAGCAAGACATCCTGGGAAATATCACTCTTCGAGTCTACCTGGGGAACGTGTGATTCATAATAAAGAGAAAGACCAAAATGAGGTTTTGGGCAGGCACATTTAACAGATGGTGACTATAATATAATTTCTCATTTGTTGCATATGATTATGCCTAACCTAGTGTTGGAACAAAATATACACTGTTTTTATCCTAGATAACAAAGCTTTCTTTCTTAATTTAAATGTAATCTTCATGAAGTCTGATGTTCTTTGCATATATGATGTAGGTAAGTGGGCTTGATATACATAACCTTAATTTTGCCTTCAAATTCAGCCACATTGACTGGTAAAAACAAAATAAACAATACCTGTCAGAGAAGGTACAGTTAACAAGGCTATATCTATCTAGATGAGGTAATTTTCACAGTAGCCGAATTTCATCTTATGAAATTTCAAAAGGAGGACTTTAAAAGCTACTGTGTTGGGAATATAACCAGTTTTCTTAATGTAGGTGCTGACTTCCTTAACAATTTTCTTGTATTTTTTCTGCCTGTGGGGTGGCTCCATGGAATACATCTTGTCAGCACCAACAATTAGTTGTTTTACACCCAATGTGTAAGCCAGAAGGGCATGATCACAAGTCTGTCCATTCTTGGAGATATCTGCTTCAGATTCACCAACGCTAGTAGCAACCATCAGGGCAGCACAGTCAGCTTGAGATGTCCCTGTATCTACTTTTTTTAAGGGTCTTTGTGTCCTGTAGCATCACTGATGGTCAAATAATACTTGCTGGTTTTGAATTTCCACAGGGAGATATTAATGGTGATACCAGTGACACACCATTGAACTGGTGATACTCAATTCGGCTTTCAGTTTAGGCAAGACCCAGGCATACTTGAAGGAACCCTTTCCCATCTCAGCAGGCTCATTCTCAAATTTGTCGGTGGTTCTTTTGTCGATTCCACCACATTTGTAGATCAGATGGCCAATAACGGTAGATTTGCCTGAATCTACATGTCCAATGACAGCAATGTCGATACAAATGTTTTCCTTTCCCATTGTGACTTAGATTTAGCAGTGGTTTGCATGATACTTGTGTTCTGGCAGCAAACTCATTGTAAAAAAGTTTACCATACATTTAAAGGAAAATTAAGACCAATCTTTCACAAATTCTTCCAAAAATAGAGCAGGAGTGAATACTTCCCAACTTACTTGTGAGACCAGTATTACACTGATAGCAAAAGCAGACAAAGACATCACAGGAAAATAAAATTACAAGCCAATATTCCATGTGAAAATGGGTACAAAAATCATCAATAAAATGCTAATGATTTGAATATAGCAACATATAAAAAATGATTATGCACCATAACCAAGTGGGCTTTACTCCAGGAATGCAAGATTGATTTAACATCTAAAAATCAATCAACATATTATGTCATATGAACAGAATAAAGAAGTAAATCACATGATTGTCTCAACAAATATAGAAAGGCATTTGACAAATCCCAGCAAAATTTCATGAAAGCAATGCTCAACAAAATGGAAATTGAAGGGACCTCTCTTGACTTGATAAAGGGCGTCTATAGAAAACCCGCAACTGTCATCAAACTTAATGATGAAAGACTAAATGCCTTTCATTAGGATCAGTAACAATATAAGTATATCTGCTGTTGCCACTTTTCATTAACACTGTGCTGAATGTTTTATCCAGGGTGTTTAGAGGTGAGGAGGAGTAGGCATCCAGATTGGAGAGTATGAAGTAAAATTATCTCTATTTAATGACATGATATTATATATATAGAAAATCCTCAAGAATCCACATCATGACTTATTGTATAAAATACATTACATCAGCAAGATAGTGGCATACAAGATCAACAGAAAAATATAATAGGACTTCTATATAATAACAAAGAATGATGCAAAAGTGAAATTAAGGAAACAATACCACTTATAATAGCATTAATAAAATATATACTTAAGAATAATTAACAAAATGAGTAGATGATTACACACTGAAAATTTAAAAACACTGAGAAATTAAAGAAGATCTAAATAAATGGAAAGACATTCCACGCTCATAGATCAGAAGACTTAATATTGTTATTATATTAATATTATTATATATAACATA
Source organism: Equus quagga (assembly GCF_021613505.1). Classification (NCBI taxonomy): domain Eukaryota; kingdom Metazoa; phylum Chordata; class Mammalia; order Perissodactyla; family Equidae; genus Equus; species Equus quagga. Next base: position 11,245,116 of record NC_060275.1, on the reverse strand, counting down.
TATAATATATATAGCATATACTATTATATTAATATTAACTTAATATTGTTAAGTTAGTAGTACTTTCCAAATTAATTTAGAGATTCAATCAGATCTTCATCAAAATCTCTGTTGGGTTTCTTATACAGAAATGGACGAGCTGATCCTAAAATGTATATGGAAATTCAAGGGACCATGAATAGCCAAAACACTCTTGAATAAGAACACAGTTGGAGGGCATACATTTCCCAATTTAAAAACATACTATAGGGGGCCGGCCCTGTGACTGAGCGGTTGAGTTCGTGCACTCCACTGCGGGCGGCCCAGTGTTTTGTTGGTTTGAGTCCTGGGCACAGACATGGCACTGCTCATTGGGCCACGCTGGGGCGGCATCTCACATGCCATGGCTAGAAGGACCCACAAGGAAGAATATACAACTATGTACTGGGGGGCTTTGGGGAGAAAAAGTAAAAAATAAAAAAAATTTTTAAAAATTAAAAAACAAACATACTATACACCTACTGTAAGTAAACAAGATAGTAGAGTTCTGACATAAGGATAAACATATAAATCAATGGGATCAATGGGATATAATTGAGATTCCAGAGATAAACCCTTACACTTATAGTCAATTGGTTTTCGACTACAGTACCAAGATAATTCAATGGAGAAAAATAGTCTTTTCCAAATATAGTTTTGGGACAAGTGGATATATACATGAAAAAGAATTCAGATTGACCTCTACATCACATCATATAAAATAATTAACTCAAATTGGATCAATAACCTAAGTATAAGAGCTCAAACTATAAAACTCTTAAACGAAAACATAGGTGTTAATCTTCTTGACTGTAGATTTGATGACTGTTTCTTAGATATATTAGAAGCACTTTCATTTGTGACAAAAGAAAAAACTAGATAAAAATGGATTTCATCAAAATCAAAACTTTTGTACTGCAAAGGAAACCATTAATAAAATGAAAGTAATGCACAAATGGGAGAAAATATTTGCAAATCATGTATCTGATAAGGGACATGTGTCCAGAATATATAAAGAGTTCTACAATTCAATAAAAGAGACAAAGAACTTCATTAATAGATGGGCAAATGCCTTGAAGAAACATCTTTCCAAAGAAGATATACAAACAGGCAGTAAGCACATCAGAAGATGTTTAACATCACTGATTGTTTAGGGAAGTGCAAATCAAACCATATGCAATATACTTCACACCCACCAGGACTGCTTAAAAAAAAGACTGTGAAGTAATTGGAAACCACATATATATTACTGGTGGGATTGTAAAATTGCACAGTCACCTTGAAATGCAATTTTTTTTGTTTACAAAAAACTTCACAGATTTAATATATACCATTTGATGAATTCAGACATAAGCATACATATGTGAGATTATAACCAAAACCATGATAATAACATGTTCATAACCTCCAAATATTTGCTTGTGTTCCTTTGTGCTTTTTTATAGTAAGAATACTTAAAATAGGAGTTATCTTCTTAAAAAATTTTCTTTTAGAATTGTCATTGAGATTTATTAAAATTAAGTGACTGCCAAATGTGTTCCTTTCCTGACTTGTTTGTAACCATGCGACTTGTCCTGGGAGCAAAGGCAAGCTTCAAGGGAATGACTCTGGCCTCTGTGGGCAGGAATCAGAGGGCCTTGTGTGCCTTCTTCCCTGGGCACTGGTTGTGACAGGAACAGGTCAGTGAACAAGGGGCTCTCTCTGGGCATTCCAACTTCCCAGCCACCTCTGCAGACATTCGGGTGGGCTGAGCCACTAACGGCAAATGTTGGCCACTGCTGGCAGCAGGGGGTATGGCCACTGTCTCATCCATCCTTTTCCTTCTACCTGCATGTGGGCTAGATCTACTATTTGTAAGAATCCACAGCAAAGTTTATATGGGACTCACACATTTGAATTAAAAATGCCAAACAGGAAGAAGGTATTTCCATGGATTTTCAAAAGTTTGAAAATATTTTGAAGCCCTTCGGGACACTTTCCTCAGCCTGTAGGAAAAAAGATCAAGTCCTATTTGTAAAACACATTCAAGGTGAGCCCTCTGGAATGGACACACTAAAAATTTCCCAATGCCCAATTATTTCAAGATACTTTATTTTTAAAACAGGTCACCACACTAAGCTTTTGGCTCCTTCTGCCAAGGTACAAGCTACAAACGCTTGCTTGGCAGCTGAGGGGCACTCTTTAGTAGCATGTTTGAAAAGTGAATAAAAATCCATATAAAACAAATATTCAAATAGTTTCCATAGGAACACAGATAAGTGTGACCCCCATCTCCTAGTCTTCTGTATTGCTGCATTTGTGCCAACCCTACCGACAAAAACATTTCAAAACTACCAGGAATCAAGTTCAGTGGTCCCCCCAACCCCTAATTCAAGGTAACCTCGCAGTTAACGGCTCCAAGAACGGTATCTACACGTTAATGGTGGCCGAAGCACAGGCTGCTGGGTGCCGCTTCTCCCAAGCACAGGACACAGGCAGAGTGCTGACGTCCTGCTCCTGCACTTCATGTGGGAAGTCGAGCCATGTTGGCCCCAACATCACATAGTAGATAGCTGGCCTCTGGAATCCGTTGAAAGTACAAGCAGCAGCAACAGTATAAGCACCCATGTTTTCAAAAAGCGTCCAATCGCCCACCTGCATCTCGGGCAAGTTACAGCGCTCAACAATGCAATCAAGGCTGTCACAGGTCGGTCCCCATATACTGGACGAATATACTTATCTGGTTTGGATCTCTTTTGCAGAAGAGGCTTCACATGTGCATGATCATAAAGGATGCAATGAAATGATCCGTATACTCCATCATTCACGTAATACACAAAGGTTTGTTCACTCGACTCATCATCATCAGCTCCTGTTTGTTCCTTTAATATGAGTTTTTTCGCAATGATATTAACTGCGAGCCTGAAAGCTGATGCAACATGGTATCCGCCTGGCTCAGCTATGACTCTCACTCCAGAGTCTGACGCAAAATACTTGTCTGGTGCTGGGTTGATTACACTGCTGACCTCTTCAAATTTAAGCCTTACATCCTCAGATCCAGGAAAGCCACCACCAATGTCAAGCTGATATACGCTGAAACAAATTTCAGCCCCCATATCAAAGACACAGCGGGCATCAGAGATGGCCTGCACAAAGGTCTCCGGGTCAGTGCAGCCACTTCCCACATGGGAGCTGACACCAATGACGTCAATATTTAGCTCTTTAGCCCATTCCAAAAGAAGCCTGATGGTTTTGTGCCCTGGCAACTTTCATCAACTCGACCTCACTATCAAAAGTCATCGTTTGGACTCCGTTATTGGCAGCATACCTAACCTGGGACACTTGTTTACAAGGATTTGCGCAGATAATTCTCTCTAGAGGCACCCTGAGACTCAGCATCAGTTGTATTTCAGTCTTGCTGGCACAGTCAAACCCTGTCCCGACGTCAGCCAGGGTCTTCACGATGGTTCTGCTATCATTGCATTTGACTGCATTGAAGGGGGTGACCCGAGGAAGAGCTTTTAACCACCTCAGGTGTTTCTTAATCATGCAATATTTGTCCTCTGTGACTATTTCACTCATCGTAATGTCTTCCAAGTCCATCCGTGCTGTCACAAATGGCAGGATTTTCTTCTTTTTTTTAAGCATGAATAGTATTCCGCGCCAGGTATAGAACACATTTTTTAAATCCGTTTGTCTGTCGATGAACGTTTGGGTTGTTTCCATATCTTGGTTATTCTGAATAAGTCTGAAATAAACATGGGAGTGTAGGTATCTCTTCGAGATCCTGATTTCAAATCTTCTGGGTGTATACTGCAAAAGTGGGATTGATTGGTCATTGGCAATTCTATTTGTAATTTTTTGAGGAAGCTCCATACTGTTTTCCCAGCAGTTGTACCACTTTACATTCCCACCAACAGGGTGGAAGTGTTCCAACCTCTCCAAAACTCCACCAATCAATGTTGGTGAGGTGTGGAAAAATTACAGTACAGTGTGACCATTGCTCGAATGGTTAAACAATTACTGTATGACCCAGAAATTCCACTCCATGCTTTATACTTAGATGAATGGAAAACTTATTGTATTTTAACTGATGAATGGATAAACAAAATATTGTATATTCATGTAATAGAATTGTATTCAACCATGAAAAAGAATGGAGTTCTTAAACATGCCATAACACGGATGAACCAGAGAAAACATTATGCTAAGTGACAGAAGTCAGTCACAAATGGCCTCATAGTTCATTTATATAAAATGTTCAGAAAAGGCAAAAATGTACACACACAATAGATGAGTTGGTTTCAGGGTCTGACAGATGGTCTTGGGAGGATGGGGAGTGGGGGAGTGGTAGGATGGGGAGTGGCTGGTAATGGGTATGAGGTTTCTTTTTCAGGGAATGAAAATGTCTTAAAATTAGTGATGATTGCACAGCTCTGTGAATATTATAAAAATCACTATATTGTACACATTAAAATGGTGGATTTTATGGCATGTCAATGATCTCAATAATTCTCTTATTAAAAATATGCATTAGGCAGTATGGATGTTGTAAATGAAACACGTGGAGCGTAGCCAAGCCACATGAGCAGAATATGCCCAAGACTGTTATAAATACCTGCCTTGTAAACCAATGGGATTTGTATGACATTTACTACGGTCAAACTTGATAAAAACTGAAGGGTGCACTACTTTTTCTTTTATTTTACAAAATAAAGAGTAAAGTCTCCGTATTGTATGAAATTAATGTTTATGAGTTCAGTATTACAAAGTTCTAGAGTTACGAAATTCAAGACTCAAACATATTTTTGGGGCAACTCTGCTCCTAATAGGATTGATAGCTAGTGGCCTAGTAGGCAGAAAGCTTTCATATTCTACAAGCAGAAAAATTGAGGTACTGATGAAAATATTAAAGTTTTAAGTATTACAAAGTGAATGTAAGTTGGGTAAATATTAAAATTTTAAAAAAAGAAACACCTCTGCATCAAGAACAGGTGATAAAGGCAAATAATTAGCCAACAAATGACAAAAATATATTTCATGTACCATACTAATGTACATAGATGGATATGAAACACATTGTCCTAATCTTCAAAAAGTTGTTAACGTAACATTGTAAATGTGTTTAATTGATTTAATGGCTATATGAAAGAGTATAAACCATAAAAAAATTAAAACATACATCTAATTGCAATTATTCTTATCAGAGAAGAGAACTATGAAATGTGGTCCAGTTAATAGAATATAAATACTGTTATGGACGGAGAGCTGAGATTTTAATCTGACTGTATTTACTCCAGGTTTCTTTCAGATCTTTAGATTCATTATCTGCATAATGAAGATGACTGAAATATTTAAGAAAGCATTCAGTACATTTAGTTCCTTTTTCCTTGGTGTCTTTGTGGTAACAGAACACAAACTTGAAGGAATTATAACTCAATTGAAGGATGGCAATTTTTATCTTGCGCGATGCTCAAATCGAAAAGGATGGATTATGTAATATCTTTCAAACTTAAGCTCATAATCAAGATTATTGGCAAAAGTTAAATGGGAAAAATACATCTATTTCTAAGTTGAGCTGTCATCACTTTTGACTGTACGATTAATAAGAAATACTGTACCTGATTGTCTAAATTTTAGGAAAAATAACATAATTTAGGTATGGCTTCTGGCTTAAGATTTGACTGTTAAGCACAACTTTTTTTCATGTCCCATGTGGACTGTTTTTAATTGTCAAAAGGAAATTTATTTGGATGGATTTATGAGTTTAAGGTAGAAGTTTACCTGGTTTTGGAATAACTGGGAAATGACTGCTTCATACTTTAAAAAATTGCATCTTTCAGGAGGGCCTGCCTGTTATAGATGAAGAATATATTTGACTCTTTGAATACAATGAACTAGAACCTTCAGGAAGGAAACGCTTTTGTATGATATACTTCAAGTACTTATAGCAAACCCCAGTTATTGATGTTGCAAATTGGTTCTTAAAGTGTCTCTTCACTTTTTCAAATTGATGAAGCACTCAAGCCCCAGGTTCTTGAAAATTATTTGAAGGAAAACTCAGCTCTCATCTATTCTGTCTGCAGGATGAATTAAGGCAATGTTTCCTTTGTGTCATGATTGAAAATCCTATTCGTAGGCTTGTGCTATTATGTCCTTGTGAGAGGACATCATAGAAGAGATTTAGGAATTCCTTTGACTTAGTTTTCAAGGGTAACTTCTACAAAAGTACTTTGGAAAATTATAATGTATAATATCTCTTTGCTTACTTCGAATGAAGTGAATAGATTATGTGGATTATTATGTCTTTATCTCCATCTACATCCAGTGATGGAGCTCGTTTCTCCATTTCTAGCTAGGAAGACAAAACATTCCACAAAGCTTGACATATGAATGCCTAGGCTCTCAGTTGTGCCTTATTTTCCACATTATTTTCTTGACCAGCTATTGGCAAGCAACTCGACACACATGATGATTGGCATCAAATGAGCAAAGTAAACAAAGAGTAAGAATTAAATATATCAAAACTTGTAATATAAACTTATCTTACTTTAGCTGAATTTTCATGGAGATATGTAATTTATCTGAAAATTTAAATAGCAAAAGGTAAAAGATAACCTAGAGAAAATACCACTCATTTAGTTTTTAACAGGGAAGACGAAGTCACAAAATTCATATTAATGATGAATTTTACCTTCAATATTGAGAGGACACTCTAAGCAATTTTTATGTAAATTTATATTCCATCTCCCTTTTCTTGGCTCAATTCTTGCCACTTGACTTCTGTCTAATTCGCCACTCTCCTTTCCTTACTCTTTTATTTCTCTGCAATTCCATTTCCCTTTAATTTCCTCTTCTAGTCAGCTAACATCTTCTATTATCCTTCACATTCATTCAATGGCCCCTTTAATTGCCATTCATTATATAAGCCTGTCAGGAAGTTGAGGAAACTAGTAATTTTTACAACCTAAAAAAGCCTTTGGACTTACTGCGTTACACCTGAGATAAATTGTCTCTGGTTATATGAATGAATACAACTTGTCTCTCTTGTTGAAAGTACATCTCTTAAAAATAAATTAATATTACCTTGGTACAAGCTAACCTTTTGAAAATGAACTATTTTCCCATCTATTGTGAAATTTAGAATATGTAAATAAAATCTAGTATATGAATAGAGGATATATATTTGTGCATACATGTATATGATGAATATTTTGTATACACATTTTTGTGGGTGTATAAACACAGTGTTCACAACACGGTAGGATCTCTTTCCACATAATATTCAAATATATTACTTAGTATGTTCACTGTTAGTTCCCTACCTCTATATTGTCAACTGTCTAGAAAGATGAGAAATCTTTATGAATAACAGATAAAAAGGTGGAATTCCTCAAAAGAAATATGTGTATTATTCATTGAGAATGAGAGCATGATTATTGGACCAATCTGATGTTTAATTCATCACATACTTTTGTTCACAAATGAAAGAAAAATAACTTATAAGGAGCTGTAAATACAAATTATATTGATTAAGAAGAAAGCAATATAAAGTACGTTGGTTCTTTGCCAGATGTGTACATCAGAATCAACTGAACACTTAAAGCCAAATGAGGCCCTCTCCTCTGCACTAAACGTAATCCTATTGACTCTGTCTCAGATGTTTTTCAAGCATCGCGTTTGACGAGACTTTATCAGGGAATTTGTTGCATCTCACTAGTCAATTACCGTTGACTTTTAGGATCATCAGGAACTCAAACATGGAACACCAAGATTTCTCCTTCTACTCCCCACAAACCTTACAGACTTTTCTAGAAAAGAAGCCAATTGATACCTGCCGTACCTAATATCACTGCTGTTATGAACAAATACAAATTCGATGTGGAAAAAAACTATATAAGATGGGGAAATATATAACTTCAGACATTACTATTTAAACAAGTTTAGAAAATAGACATTTGTTTTCCACCTTTTATTTTTTGCTATCAGTATATATAGATGCAGATACTCAAATGAATATTATGATATTTTATCTGCAGTGGTCATAAATCCTTTAGCTGCTAGAGCACAAACAATGATCAACTCGGAATTGACAGTGACTCTAACCAGCTGGTATGGCTTTTTTGGTGCAGTATAGGTTAATCACCAATCCTGAATACAAGGATAATACCTGTCTTCAGAAGCACTGAAAATTACTTTTTTTAATATTCTTAAATTCAAATTGAAATTACAGGTAAAACGATAACCTTGCAAATAATCTCTAGCATTATTATTACTTGAAGATTATGCACGACTATAAAGAACTAAGAATCCCACTAAGAAAACAGTGTCATCTATTCTGCTGTCAACACCTTTAACTGCTGTTGTATGGAAAAGCTAAGAAACTAACAACACAACTTTTAAAAATTTCAGAAATGATTTGAAGCTCAATGAAATCATCACCCTACGAGTTTTCTCCTATTGCGTATTTTGACCCTTTCTTCTTCAGTACATACGTCTTCTCTTCTGACTTTTGAGAATATGCATTTTGGTCCACTTCTCACTTGCCCCCTGAAGGTTTAATAATCTGACGTAAGGTCATGTATCTTTATTGTCATGTAGGAACCTACATTAGCCTCCCCCCGGTAAATGACTGTTAGCTCTGTGTAGAGCATAAACGGTTCAAAGTTCAGCTTTGAACATGAATATGCTGGCTGGGTCTAAGGTATCCTGGCCTGGTATCACACACGTTTCACAGAGCGTAGCCACTTTTATGGTTTAGGCGACAGTAAATGCATAAATAAAAATATAAATAAAATGTATTTTATGACTGATACTACTTTTCAAAATACATAATTTTTCTATTTAAATAGTTTAAAATTTGACCTCTGGTCAGAATACAAATATATATTAAATATATAGAAGGATATACTTTTTTTTCACAATTCTAACATTCACTTCCTTCAATCACATAATTTTCACCAAACACATCTAACATTGATAATGGAAAAGTAAAATAATAAGATTTTTGGGCTGGCTTGATGGTATAGCGATTAAATTTGCACACTCCATTTCAGCAGCCCAGGGTTCACAGCTTCAGATCCCGGGTGTGGGCCTACACACTGCTCATCAAGCCACACTGTGGCAGAGTCCCACATACAAAATAGAGGAAGACTGGCACAGATGTTAGCTCAGTGACAATCTTCCTCAAGCAAAAAGAGGAAGGTTGGCAACATATGTTAGCTCAGGACCAGTCTTCCTCACCACGAGAAGAAAAAAAAGATTTTTGAAGTATTGAAAACTTTATAGACTTTCATGTAAAATTATCTGGATAAAGGTCCCTCAGGAGCCTTGAAGAACCACCTTTATAATCTATATTCATTAAAACACTCAATAATTAAGACATTTTGTTAAAATTTGCAAATATTTCATAAATTTTAAAGCCACTCTTCTGCTTAATTGAATCTTCTTTAGCTAATTTTTCCAACACATTATCGTAACTTATATATGAGTCCTTTTCTCATGCACACAATCTTTTCATATTGAGGACACATCACAAAATATTAAAAATTACTCAATAAAGATATATACATATGTATTCAAAATATGTTCTCAATAATGAAAAGTTCTAAATACAGTTTAGATACATAAGATTTACTTTTATAGGTATAATTTTGCTGGTTGTTGGCTATTATTAAAGATCAAATATATGGCATGAATTTTTGAAAATAAAAGAGACATCCTTTCTAATACTGTTTTATAGTTGCTAAATGTGAGTAAATCGTCCTTTGATTTTACTGAAAAGTGAGGAAACAGGAACTCAATACACTTGGAGAAACATCTATATCTCTGTGTCAATGTATCTATCCAATTTTGTATTTGAATTTTGGCTTTGTTATTATTTTTGTGACCTGTGGCAAATTTTCAGGCCTCTGGGAGTTGTGAGATCTTCAAATAGTCAATAAGAGCATCTTAATTGTATGATAATGGAGATTGCATGAATAATTTATAAATAGCTAAGTACAGTGAATGGAGCCCTGTAAGTACTCATTAGAATTAGCTATTTTAATATTATTATAATTATTGACATATTTCGAGCTTAGATGTTTTATCTTATTATTGACTGATTTAAATAAACTTAAAGACATATATATCAATTCTTTCATTATTTCAGCATTGTAAGTTGTGAGTATGAATTTGGCATTATATTCAGTTTTATTAGCTTTAAGATATATGTAATAGTAAAACACCTCTGGAACACAGTTTCTGTTAAATCTGTTTCAAGGATGAAATGGAAAATATTGTTTTAATAATATGCTCCCCATAAAATCTTAAGAAAATAGGAAGACTATTTGTGAATAATGATTTTCAATAACAAAAATTATTTTTCCCAAAACACCAAGTATCGATTAATCATATATTACCTCGATTTCCTTAGAGGACTGTGTTTTTGTAGCATAAGCACGTCCTTTTCTTTGGAATACCTGGCATTTCATACCTGGAAATATTGCTATATATAATGCTCTCAACTCAAATTTTTCTAACTTTTCATTTCTCAAATCAATATTCATTTCCAATGATATTTAGATACAATCTCTTGATGGTAGAAACAATTCAAAAGTACAAAATCCGAGGTCAATTTTGTGTTTTAATTGATGATGTGGAAAATGTAATTATTATATCATCCAGAGTGAAATGCTGTGTGTTTAGCTCTATAATGTATAAGATTCATATGTTTATTTATAAATATGATATTATATAAGTGAACTTTGTTCACGAACATATATATTTTAAAACAATATACTGACTTTCTGTCATAAATCTGATGACAGATATAGCAATTTTCCCATAATAACTGAAACCATATTTGCATTCATGTAGACGCAAAGAGTTTTATGTACACTCAGGAAATTGTAAAGAAAAGGAGATAAGTTTTCAAGATAAACATATACTTACAGGCAGGGAAAAACTAAAAGAAGAACGCTTTCAGGGAGTAAAATACAACTAGGGAAATTCATTTTTCTGTTGTCCCTATCACCTATTCCTCTAATGTTATTTTAGAAATAGCTATCATAAATATGAATAAAAACTATATTCATGCTTTCTTTGGGAATTTATTTTACAATTGTTTTCTGCTCACAGCCCATATCCCTTATTTCTCCTGTTTCTTACCTGGTTCTGGCCCTTTTTTATTCCTTTCTCTGCATTTTAAAATGTGATTTATTGTATTATGAGGGCACAATTGTTCCTGTAGCAATACACCTCCAGTTTCATAAAGAAAATCACTTTAAAATGTAGCATATTATGTTGAAATTTTCTCTAAAGTTATTTTAAATAATATTTCTCCTAACATTTCATGTTATTGAAAGGATGTTGTTACTAAGACACTTTTCAGAGATGCAATTAAAGCTTTTAATCATTCTATAATACTTTGTCAACTGATGTAAAAATCTAATGCATAGGAATCAGGGAAAAAATAATCATATTCGACTTTATTTAGATATCGATCTAGTACTTTGTTGGTTTGCTAGGGCTGCCAAAACAGAATACCACAGAGTTGGTGGCTCAAAAGACAGAAATTTCTTTTTTCACAGTACCAGAGGTTAGAAGTCCAAGATCAAGGTGTCTACAGGTTTGGTTTCTTCTGAGGTCTCTCTCCTCGGCTGCCTTCTCTCTGTGTCCTCACATGTTCTGTGCGTGGCTGTGTCCTGATCTCCTCATCTCATAAGGACACCAGTCCTAGTGGATTATGGCCCACTCATATGACCTCATTTTACCGAAATACCACTTTAAAGGACCTATTTCAAAATAGAGTCACAGTCTGAGGTACAGAGTGTTAGGACATCAACATGTGACTTTTGGGGAGAAAAATTCAGCCTATAACACCATTTATAAATAGAAACAAATATTGTCCAAACTTTAGCTATTATGATATTAAATATATATTAATTATTTAAAACTATAAGTGTATCAGGTAGTGATAAACGTTTCTTAATAATAGTAATCATCTCTTGAGTACATAGTTTGTGTTTTGTTTCCTAATTTGTCACTGACTTCTATCAGTTTTTCAACATATGTAAAGTGTTCAGTAAATGATGGTTGAACGTATGGCTGAGTGGTAGAATGCACACGTGAATGAATGAATAAAGCATCACATGAACTAACAAATGAAAAAGAAATGGTATTAATTTAAGTGTTATTACAATAAACATACTGATAAGTGTGCTTATATGGATATTGATAAGTTTTCTAATAAATGTTAGGAGTATTTTAACCTTTCTACCAATAAAAACCTGCCTCAAGTCTCCTTCCTTCAGGAATCTCAGTCAGTTCTGCTCCAGTTATTCTATTCTCACTGCACTACTCAGCACTTATGATCGAACTTGAACCACGTTTGCTCACATTTGTTGCTATGCTACTTAAAGAAAATACTGAAATCTAGATGTGTATATGTTTTGTCTGTGCAAATTAATTTGTATGATCATCTAGGCCAGAGGCTGCACTTTTTATTTCCCCCATATAACACCTAAATAGCTTTTCTATACACAGTGGTAACCCAGTAAATTTTGTGCTAACTAATGCATCACCCATTCACGAGCCCCCAGTTGATATCTCTTGTTTTTTATTTTCTGCAAGTTGAAGTGTACATTTCAATTAGAGCTCCACTTACTGAAAAGACAGATTTGTCACGGAAACCAGGGTAAGCAATTTGTTATGTTGTTTTCATGAAGCCATAAAATAGGGTTTCAAACTCAAAGTGATATTTGGGGATTACTATGCCATATCCTGAAATTCATGAAATGCCATATATGTATGCATAATGGATGAGGTGTATTTCAAAAATAAAAATGATTGCAGTACACAGAGTTTGTAAATCAATTTGTGAAGCACTTCAGAATGAAAGGTACCATGCAATAAATATAAGTTGTGGAAGGATGCATATTTGTTGCATACAGACAATCTCCTCTGCCTAGGAGTTTTTTAACCTATAACAATCTCAAGACAAGTTTTAAAACTTTCTTTCTTTGATGTAATTTGAACACGTTTTTTGATAGAAAATGATATTTGATATGACAGACACTGATTTCCTGACTTTTGTTTCTGATTTCCCCTCACACAACCACGGTTTGACTGAACTAGTTTCCTTGTCTCCATTCTTATCACGTGCTGCTCCTCATTTCCTGAACTGTAATTCAGATCTCTACGGTTTGACCTCACCTCAACAGGGAGTTTTTATTATCCCTGTTTTACACATTAAAAAAGGTAAATAAAATTATTAATAGATATATTTTTATACATACATATGTATACATACTATATATGCATATGTACACACACACACATATATCAAAATCTAGAAATTAAAGGTAACTTCTTATGTTTAGAATTTACTGTTTATATTTAAAAGTACAAACATTCCTCAGCAAGGATTTCTCTGGAAATTAGTTGTGAAATGTATTTGTAAAGAGGAATTGAGTGTTATAATGTGCAGTGTTTCAAACATCATAAATAGAGCTAACTCAGTAAAATGTTCCATTGGAGAGTTTAGAGATTACTAACAAAATACATGTGTCTAAAATAGCATAGAGTACAGTTATGATACTCTAGCAGATACACAGATATCTTTATATTTTTGATTGAAAATGACCAAATATACAAAAAAATAAAAATGAAAATGAGACAGGGGCCGGCCCTGTGGTCTAGTGGTTAATTTGGGGAAACTTTGCTTTCACAGCCCACGTTTGTGGGTTCAGATTCCAGCTGCAGACCTATACCACTTGTTGGCAGCAACACATGTGTAAAGTAGAGGAAGATTGGCACAGATGTTAGCTCAGGACCAATCATTTTTAGCAAATAAATAAATAAATAAAACATGGCAGCGCTCTCTCGGAGGCGATTGTCCAATCTCCGTAAAGAAAAAAAAAACACTCATATACACATCACTTTGATAATCCATTTTTAAAATCTTACAGAAATTTTGCCTGAACCATATATAAATCATAAGAATGTTCATCATAAAGTATATGAGTAATAATCAGCAAATAATGAAAAATTGTCAAAACCACACCTAACAATTTAAAAATGATTTCCAAATATTATCCAGTGTCCAGTGAATACTTGAATGCCCTCAATTATCCCCAAAATATATTTTTACCTTTTTTGGCTACAAAGGCCATGATTATCTATTTAGTAGTAATAGAAGGAAAGTCCTTCAATCTCACACAGTGTACCTACAAACTATCTACAGCTAACATCATAATTATGAGAAACTAAGTACTTTTCACCTAAGATCTGGAATTAGGCAAAGAGGTCCTCTCTCACCACTCCTGTACCACATCATAATGTAAATCCTAGCTGGTACAATAAAGCATAAATAAATAAGTGGGGTACTGAATGGAAAGGAATAAAATAAAATCTGTCCTTATTTGAAAATGACATGATCGTCTACATTGAAAATGCCAGAGAATCTGCAAAAGAACAACGAACTTCTGAAACGCATAAGTGCGTTTAACTAGGTTATAGGATAAAAGGTCAGTATAAAGCATTCCACTGTATTCTTTTCTATTTTTGTGAGATTGTGGGACACTGCCACAGCATGGCTTGATGAGCTATGTGGAGGTCTGCACCAGGATCCGAACCTGTGAACCCCCGGCGGCCAAAGCAGAGTGTGCGAACTCGACCACTACACCACTGGGCCAGCCCCTTAACTGCATTCTTGTAAGTCATTAATAAACTACTGGAATCTGAAATTTAAAAAAAAAATACAATACCACCAAAAAAATCAAAGTTATTAATAATGAATTTGATGCAAGATCTGTATGTAGAAACTAAAAACGGTGCTGAAAGAAATAAACTACAAATAAGTAGAGAGCTGAGCCATGTTCATTGTAGGATGATTCAATATTTTTTTAATGTCAGTTTTCCCCAATTTTATGCTATCTTGTTCAAAATGCCACCAAGCCTTTTTGTAGATATGAACGGTTTGATTAACATTTGAATGCTAAACTATCATTCAATTGCTGGTCTAAACCCTGTTTCGTTATATGTATTATCTCTTTAAGTTCTAAACTATTTTTTTATGTACACGCTTAAGGTGGAAACTTACGTCATTAATCTTAGACATTCTTTCAAAGGAACAGTTTTAACTCCATCCAATGATTTTTATATATGTATGTACTTAAATATTATTTAGTTTTAAATATACCTTATTAATTTATTCTTTCACCTATGGATTGTATAATTTCAACATATTTGAAGTTTTCCCAGATATGCTTTTGTTATGCATTTATAATTTAATAATGATGTGGTCAAAGATCATGCTCTATATGATTTTAATCCTTTTAAATTAGATGTGACTTGTTTAATGGTGCATCCAGAACATAGCTTATCTTTGGAAATTGAACACAAAAAGTAGAAAAAAATACATAATCTTCTCTATTTGTTGTTGGAGCTCTAAAAATATCAAATGGTCAAGGTGATCAATAATGTTCAGATCTTTTATAAATATATGGATTATTTTTGTTTAGTTGTTACAAGATGCTTCAAGATGTACATTGAATCTCCTGTTTGGACTATAGAATTCTTTATTGCTTAATTTTATCAATTTTTGCTTCATGTATTTTGATGCCTTGTTATTAGATATTTTCACATTTATGATTGTTATGTTTTCCTGGTGAACAGGCCCTTTTATCATTACGGCATACCCTTCTTATTTTTGATAATTGCCTTGATATCTATTATAACTGGTAATAATATAGTCACATTGACTTTTTCATGCGTATGGTTTACATGGTATATTTTTTTTTCCATCTAGTTACTTTAAACTCAGCTGTGTATTTATATTTAAAGTGCATTTTTAGTAGAAAGCCTATAGTTGGGTCTTGCGTGTTTATTCATGCTGATTAGCTCTGCTTTTTAATTTGAATATTTGGACCCCTAACATTTAGTGTAATTGTTGATATTATCAGATTTCACTCTACCGTGTTAGTGTCTGTCTTCTATCAGTAGTGTCTTCTTTTTTTTTTTATTTCTTTCTTATCCTTTTCCTGTATTTTTTTGGATTATTTGAATTTTTTTAGAATTCCAATTTAATATATTAATTGGATTTTTCAGTTATGCTTCTTGGCATTAAATTTTTAATGGTTGCTAAGGAGAAGACAATATACATGTATAAATTTTCACAGTGTATTCGAACTTAATATCTCATCCTTCACTTTAAAGGTAGGAGAACTTGCAACCTTGTATGTGTGTTTACCCACACAAGCTTTATATTATAATTGTAAAATGTATTGCTTCTACATACATTGTAAATGCACAAATCAATAGTATTATTTTTGCTTTAAAGGATATATATATTGTAAATAAATTAGAAAAAATCCTATTTTATGTTTGTTTATGTTTGCCATTTCCAATATTTATTTGTTTTTGGAAATTTGAGTATCCTTTGTTATTATTTTCCCTCAGCATGAAGAACCTTCTTTGGCATATTTTTTAATGCAAATCTGGTATTGACTTCATTTCTCTTATCTGAAAATGTCTTTACTATACCGTCATTTTGAGAGATATTCACCCTGGGTATATGGATACATAATTATAGATTGACATGTTTTGGTTTTGTCTTATTTTGGGTTTTTCTTTTGCATTTTAAATATGTTGTACCAATGTATTCTGGCCTCCAGGGTTTCTGATGAGTAATCCTTGGCCCAGGACATCCTTTTCTCCCAGTACATAATGGATTGTTTTGTCTCTGGCTGCCTTCAAAGTTTTCTCTTTATCTTTGGCTTACAACAGTTTGACTGTGATATGCCTATGTGTGAGTTCCTCTATATTTATTATGTTTGGATTTCATTGAACTTCTTTTACTTGTAACTTTATGTATTTCATATAACTTTCGATATTATTATCTATAGCTGAGGCTAGGTTCATGTTTTTAACTTTTTAAAAATTCTCTCCTTTCTATTGATCTCTCTTTAAATTTAATATATTTTTCTTCTATCTAAATTATGTTACTACCACATCTACTAATTTTTATTTTAGATGCTTTTTCTCATTTTACTTTTTTATTTTATTCTTTTTTATGTTTTCTATTTTTGTGATGAGATTTTTTTTTTATCTTTTAAATTTATTTTCTTTTATTTCCAACATCAAGGCTATCTCAGGGTTGGTCCCTGTTAACTGCTGTTTTTCTTCCCCTTGAGTATCGGCCAAATTATCCTGGTTCTTTGTACATCAGATAATTTTGGATTGCTTCCTGGATATTATGAATGTTATTTTGTGGGTACTGTGGATTCTGTTCTAGTCTTCTAAAGAGTGTTTATGTTTTGTTTTAGCTCGAAATTAGCTTGATTTGATTCAAACTAGCAACTGTCACACCTGCAGTCGGTTGCAGCGCAGATCTTCATTTAGTCTGCTTTCTGCTGCCTCGGGTACATTTTGTTCAGGAGTCATCCAAAGACTTGATCAAAGTTTATATAATGGATATGAGGCTGCCCTTTCTCAGAATTTCTCCTTTATGGAATTGCCCCTCACTCTTCTGTGACCCTTGTGCCTTGGACAACTTTCCTTAGGCTTTTCAATGAGATGGACCATCTTCCTGTTAGTGATTTACCTTCCCTCACCCTGACTGCAGGTGTTCTGTAGACAAAACCACAAAAATGAGAAACTTAAACTATCCTGGGCAGTTTCTGCATATTTCAAATCCCTTTCAAATCTCACTGTTTTTATTTACTCCCCAGGGTTTTCAGATGTAAAAAAATATATATTTTCTGTACTCCATAGTTATTTTCTGTCCTTTGGTACGTCAGGTTGTTAGAAGCTTATTCTTCTATTCACAAATTGCAACTCAACAATAGTGTCTTAAATCAGATAGCCATCAAAGGACTCTTTTTCGCCTCTTTGTAATAACAATTTTCAAACCCTTATGATCTTTCAAAACCGATGTGATCATTACCAAGAAAAAAAGGATTTTTTAGTAAACATCAACTTTGGGAAAAAACCCTAGGGAGAGAAAAATGGACAAGATAATATCTCCTATATGTTGTGTATTTAACCACCAGTGTGGCCATCTTATACTTTCAAACTCAAAACTTTTCCAAGAAATTTGCCAAATAAAAATAAATGTCTTCTGTGGTCAGTTGTTGAAGTTTAAGACAGTTGATTAACTTAATTTTAATTAGTTTTGAATGGTAGCTTATATGAAGATTGCTCCCTACAGACCAGTTACCTCAACTTTCAATCTACTTTGGAAATGCCTGGAAATGAGAAAGAATTTCTACATATTCAAATACTACCAGATGCACTGACTTTCAACATGTGCTTGGCAGACATATAATGACTTCCCACCAAGTACAAGAGAGTTTGCTTATCCTGAGGGTTATCGTGATGACTGAGACTGCCAAGATTTCTCTCCTCATGGTATATGCAATGTCATCCAGGATGCAGATTATTATAAAAAATACACTAATTCCATTGTTATATTGCTGTGAATAACCAATGCAAAATGCTTCATGTGTCCATGTGTCAAAAGTCTAGAGCTCTGACTCAGTGGGAAGGAGGTAGTCAAGGACAGCTGCCCTGAAATAAGTTCAGGGAAAATAGCACCCAGAGTAAAATTGGATGCTAGCTGGTAAAGATAGATAAAGTTGATATTGAGGATCTGTAGAAGTCAAAACATAGTAAACACAGTGCTGAGATGCTGAAATAAACAAGACTTTTTCTTAAAACAATGATACTGAAATGCGATGAGAGAACGGAAGACATGCAAAGCTGATAAGGGATCAGGCAAATTTTGGAAAGCAAGGATCATAAAGAAACTGGAAGGTCATGGCACCAATTCAGATTTTCCATTAATAAAATCAAAAAGTCATCTACAGATCTGGGACCTATTTAAATTTGCATTTTCATAAGACGTTGCTTGTTGAATAATGTATTGAAAGGAAGTAAGGATAGATACGGGAAAAAACAGAGACTATTGTGGTATTCCAGGAGAAACTAGGGTGTTTCTACTATAAGTGGAAGAAAATGGACAATTTCAAGAAATATTTATAAGGTAAAATTTATAAGATTCTGGAAGTCATTAGCTATTTTGGAAGAGTGGGAAAAATATACCAAGGTGGATTCCTTCGTACAACTGGATTTTACAACTATGTATGTTGAGGCTCCTTACTAAAATAAGTAAGGCTGGAGTAGGTACACATCTGGAGCTCAACATGGACCTTTTGAATTTAAGGTGTCTGCATGACCTTCATGGGATTTGAGTCATCAAATTATATATATTGGGAGAATAGAGGCAAATAAAGCCTAGTACTATCAGAGTATGGATAAATGATCACCAAAATCATTAGTGTTATGAGGGAAAGAGAATAAAATGAGAAAACTGATGACTGAGATTTGAAGGCCTAACATGGATTCTAGCAAAGGA
The DNA here is from genome assembly GCF_021613505.1 of Equus quagga. NCBI lineage: Eukaryota > Metazoa > Chordata > Mammalia > Perissodactyla > Equidae > Equus > Equus quagga. Next base: position 11,225,720 of record NC_060275.1, on the reverse strand, counting down.
GATTGGAAATGAACAACCAAAGGCTTGTTATTGAATAAAGGAAAGAGTCTCTTGGGAAGGATTAATTGATCACCAGTGTCAAATACTATGGAGGCCACTAAACTAAGATCTGTAAAGTGTCGCTTTCATTAAAAGATAGGAAGGACTCATTATACTCCAAAAACATAATTTTAAGTTTAGAATTTGCTCCAGATCTTATAAAAAGGCTGAATGTGTTTAATGTTTGTTTTCTCCTCTTTTACAAATAATTGCAATACAAATAATTAAAAAAATATTGCCACAATATTTTTCTTGATTGGGAATAAGTCATACAAGTGAGAAGTCGCATAAAAATTATTTTATTATCTGAGAAATTATTTTAATTTATCAGAACTCTAAATCACTGTGACAACAACTACCAAAGTCTCAGCCCAACAACAACAAATCTAGAAAAGCAAAAGAATTAAAACAAGAAATATTACACCCAGTCCCCATTTTTATTCTTACCAAATATAGACATGATTATTTTAAGGACAATGTTAATGTGATAATGCAAAGGTAAAGAAGGAATGTGAGATGCCTTATGAATAGCTAAAGAGAGCTATTACCTCTATCTTAAGTGATTATGGAAATATCCAGAATAAGGTAGCATTTAAAATAACTCATGAAAAATTAGTAAGATTTCTATAAATAGAAATGTAAGTAGGAAAATCATCATCAGAGAAGGACCAATAACCACAACCGTGGTGCAGGGTAGAGTAAGATATGATTTTTGCACAGTGAATATTCTATTTTGAACATATCTTGCTTAAGGAGAAGTGTAAGAAACAAATAGAGAATATAGTTACACCTGAATATGGAAGACCACGCATGCTGGCTGAAGAGTTGTATCTGTTGTACCAATTTGTGATTGGTGTGGAAAACATGTATTATAGGTTCCTGAGAAAGGAATGAGGGATCTGCAGGAATGTGAGCAGAGAAGTGAGACAAATTTGCAAAAGGGTGGGTAAAGTTATCAGAGAAACAACAGCTAAACATTCCAGCCTCAAACATCAGTGAAAATATAAAAGCTAGAGAGTACAGAGTCTGGGAATGTGGATCCATTTGCCAACCAAATTGGGACGGTAAGGTGGAATCCGGAGTTTTTGTGAAATTTGCCTCGACTATGACAAGAGTTCATGGAGCAGTGAATAGGGACTGCAGTGTCTGAGTAAGCCACTGTGTGTGACTACAAAGAGTATTCAAGAATACTACCTCTTCTTCACTCTACCTTGCAAATTGCACATGAACATCTCTTATTGACAAACCACAGGATTTCAGAAGACATATTTACCACCAACAGGAGCGCTAGTGCCAAATTGACAAGAATCAGGAGTATTAAGCATGTGCCTGGCTTGTAGTCCTCACTCAAACCAATCATATTATGAATGAGACACTTTTGAAGGTTATGCACATAGGAGTGAAATGAATAAGCAGAGCTTTAGAGAAGTAAATGTGGCAACACATTGTCAGCATTATTTGGAATGTGGAGAACATAGAATAAGAAATAATTTTCACTTGTAAAAAAGGGACAAAAGAAAGGGGGGATAAAATAGGAAAACTGGAACAGAGAATTCAAAGACCACTACTAGGGAGGGTTGGAAATGTATATCACACATACGTTTTCTTTCACACACTATTTCTTATCAGATGTTTTATTTCTGTCAAGTTTATAAAGAAGAAAAATATATGTGGCTATTGAACTATTTATGCTAACAATAGGACAAGATTCTGAATGCATTTGGGGTATAACATGACGCAGCAGTCATCAATACTGTTTAACAAATATTTAAAGCTCTGTTTTTCCAGGCTAATGGAAAAGTTGAACTCTCCAGCACTCTTCAGAGTTTGTAGTAACCATGGGAATTGCTTTGGTCGATGCCATGTAAACAGAAATGTGCTCCTTACGTGGGGAAACTTGAAAGACCAGAGTGCCTTTTGCCACCTTCTCTGCCCAATGCCGTGGTGATGCAGGAAATCTGTCATACTGCTCAGCAGAGTCCCTCTGTTAACCTTCATAGGACATAAAACATGAGCAAGACATAAGCTTATCTTTTGCTACGTTACTGAGATTGGACACTTGTTTGATTCTACAGTAAAAGTTAGCCCATTCCAACTAACACAACGATGTTGAAAGAACGTGGCCACCGGCACAAGGGAAAAATGAGTTTAAATCCTTTGTCCACTCATTTTCATGTGTGTGACTATAGGAAATTGTGTATACTCTTTGAGTCTTGCTTTTCTAAGAATTGTTCTTATTATTGGAGTTAATGCACACAAAATATCTACTATAAAAGGCATTCAATAAATTGCATCTATTAGTAAAAATTGGTCTACAGTATAGCATTGAATTCATTCATTAATAAAATTGGCTCATGTGTGGAGCAAAAGCTCATGCTAGGAATGGAAACACATACTTCTGTGAACAGTGATATATCATTTAGAAATCTTAAATGGGTCTAAGAAAAAAAAAAGATCTATTATTCCCCTGAAGATTTGGTTTTCCAAAAACAGAGATTAGCATTCTCTTCATTCATATCACTTTTCAAGTAAAGCAGGGAAATTAAATGAAACAAAGTATAATAACTGTTTTCTCTACTAGAGTTGATATCAGCATCCAGGTTGAGCGACACTTCATGAATAACACGTTGATTCATTAGCATATCAAAGCAGCTCTCCTTTTTCAGTATTTCACCAAATATCTGAGGTCTTTGATTTGAACTAAGTGACATTTGGACTTGCTGTTACTTCACAAAGGATTAGCTAATGTAGAGAACCTGATCTCCTATCATTTGGGACATTTTGTATTAATTCAAGTACTTAGAAAACAAGTCCATAAGTGAATGTTATGCAAGAAATGCTCGAGCTCCAATCTGCTTCTTTCATCTTTAAAATACTGAGTTTTATTATGACCCACTTTAGATGAGGGATTTTTTTTTTTATGACAAACAATTTCATGGTTAAATACACACTTTCTTCAAAATTACCCAGAAAATCAAGTAGGAAACACACATTCCATGGAGGCAATTCTGCCAAAAAATAACACTGGGAAACATCAGCCTAATTCACTAATACCCAGGGAAGTGTTCATTTTTCTTTTACTTGGCCAAAACACTGCATTCCAACAACATCTAAGAATACGCAGATGAAAAGAATGCTGTATTTCCCCTTAGTTATCTCGTATTGTCTTGGAAATGACCATCAGTGTAATAATAAATTATTACACTTTAATGTTATCCGTGTTCAATTGAGGCAGGTAGTGTATAACACAGGTGCTCAGACAAAAGTGGAAGATTGAGTTGTCTGAGGATGGCTTCAGAGATTTTAACCCTTAGGCTGGATCTTATATTCAGGCAGAGCAAAAAGAGGTGAGAGAGAGAGAGAGAAAGAAAAAAGCAGATTTTTGGCCAAAGGAGCAGCAAATGAATTGTAAACATATATAAAGAAAAAAACATAGGACATGCTGAAAACTGAAAAGTTTTTATTTTAGTTGGGAAGTTAGGTGCATTTGTTGGACTGAGATTTGAGAAGACAAAAAGTCTAGTTTGAGGGCCAGACCAAAAGTTATTTTGGATGCAATGACAAGAATGGATTTTTTTCTGTGGGCAAGGAAGTAACAATAAAAGTTTTTAAGCAGTAAAATTAGATTAGGTGGGATTTTTAGAAAGATCATCTTGTATAAAAGCTAGCAAGATTATATGTATCATTATTTAATAACATCATTTCTAATATATTCTACAGAAGAAAGTGAAGATATTTAAAATTTTCTAATCAATAAATGCAAACATTCCTATCATAAGCAATTTACTTTTGTTGTGTATGTATGAATGAACGTTCATAGCAAAGAGTTTTGGATTGTTGTGTTTAAAATTTAGCATTGAGTATTTTCAATGAAAAGAACTTTTTTTGCAGTAATATTGGTTTATAACATTATATAAATTTCAGGTGTACATCATTATATTTTGATTTCTGCATAGATTACAACACGTTCACCACCCAAAGACTAATTACTGTTCATCACCACGCACATGTGCCTACTGACCTCTTTTGCCATCCTCCCACCCTTCTTCCCCTGTGTTAACCACCAATCCAATCTGTCTCTACCTGATTGTTTGTTGTTGTTTTTATCTCCTACTTATGAGTGAGATCATATGGTATTTGACTTTCTCCCTCTGATTTATTTCACTTAGCATAACACCCTCAAGGTCCGGTGATGTTGTCCAAATAGCCAGATTTCATTGTTTGGTTATGGCTGAGTAGTATTCCATTGTGTGTATCTATCTATCTATCTATCTATCTACATATATATATATATATACCACATCTTCTTTATCTAGTCATCCCTTGATGGGCACCTAGGTTGCTTCCAAGTCTTGACTGTTGTGAATAATGCTGCAATGAACATAGGGGTGCAGGTATCTTTATACATTCGTGTTTTCATAGTTCTTGGATAAATACCCGGAAGTGGAATAGTTGGATCATATGATAGTTCTATTCTTCAGTTTTGAGGAATCTCCATACTGTTTTACAGAGTGGCTGCACCAGTTTGCACTCCCACCAGCAGTATATGAGAGTTCCCTTCTCTCCATATCCTCTCCAACACTTATTTCCTGTTTTGTTAATCATAGCCATTCTGACTGCAGTGAGGTGATATCTCACTGTAGTTTTGATTTGCATTTCCCTCATAGTTAAAGATATTGAACATCTTTTCTTGTCCCTGTTGACCATGTGTATATCTTCCTTGGAGAAATGTCTGTTCAGATCTTTTGCCCATTTTTTACTTGGAATGTTATTTTTTGGTTGTTGAGTTGTATGAGTTCTTTGTATATTTTGGATATCAACCCCTTATCAGATATACGGTTTGCAAATATCTTCTCCCAATTGTTAGGTTGTCTTTTTGTTTTGTTTATGGTTTCCTTTGCTGTGCAGAAGAGTTTTGGTTTGATGTAGTCCCATTTGTTTATTTTTTTCTTTTGCTTCCCTTGCCCAGTCAGACATGGTACTTGAAAATATGCTGCTAAGACTGATGTCGAAGAGCATACTGCCTATGTTTTCTTCTAGAAGTTTCATGGTTTCAGGTCTTACATTCAAGATTTTAATCCACTTTGAGTTATTTTTTGTGTGAGATGTAAGATAATGGTCTACTTTCATTCTTTAGCATGTGGCTGTCTCATTTTCCCAATACCATTTATTGAGGAGACTTTCTTTTCTCCATTGTGTGTTCTTGGCTCCCTTGTCAAAAATTAGCTGTCCATAGATGTTTGGGTTTATTTCTGGGCTCTCAATTCTGTTCCATTGATCTGTGTGTCTGTTTTGGTGCCAGTACCATGCTGTTTTGGTTACTATAGCTTTGTAGTATATTTTGAAATCAGGGAGTGTGATACCTCCGACTTTCTTCTGTTTTGTCAGGATTCCTTTGGCTATTTGGGGTCTTTTGTTGTTCCATATAAATTTTCGGATTCTTTGTTCTATTTCTGTGAAAAATATTCTTGGAACTTTCATAGGGATTGTATTGAATGAGTAGATTGCTTTAGGAAGTATGAACATTTTAACTATGTTAATTCTTCCAATCCAAGAGCACAGAAGAACTTTCCATTTCTTTATATCTTTTCAATTTCTTTCAACAATATTTTATAGTTTTCTGTGTACAGATCTTTCACCTCTTTGGTTAATTTTATTCACAAGTATTTTATTCTTTTTGTTGCAATTGTAAATGAAGTTGTAGTCTTAGTTTCCCTTTCTTCTACTTCATTGTTAGTGTATAGAAATGCAACTGATCTTTGTATTTTGATTTTGTATCCTACAACTCGACCATATTCATTTATGATTCTGAGTTTTTTTTATTGGATTCTTTAGGATTTTCTATATATAAAATCACATCATCTGAAAACAGTGACGGTTTCACTTCTTCCTTTCCAATTTAGATCCCTTTTATGTCTTTTTCTTGCCTGGTTGTTCTGGCTAAGACTTCTAATACTCTGTTAAATAAGAGTGGTGAAAGTGGGCATCCTTCTCTGGTTCCTCTTCTTAGAGGGATAGCTTTCAGTTTTTCTCCATTGAAAATGATATTAGCTGTGGGTTTGTCATATTTGGCCTATATTATGTTGAGGTGTTTTCCTTCTATACCCATTTACTCAGAGTTTTTATTATAAATGGATGTTGTATCTTGTCACATGCTTTCTCTGCATCTATCGAGAAGATCATGTGATATTTATTCCTCATTTTGTTAATGTGCTCCGTCATGTTGATTGCTTTGTGGGTGTTGCACCAGCTCTGCTTCCCTGAAATAAAAGCCACTTGATCATGATGTATGATTTATTTAATGTATTGTTGTATTCGGTTTGCTAGTATTTTGTTGAGGATTTTTTCCTTTGATGTTCATCAGTGAAATTGGCCTGTAATTTTCTTTTTCCGTGTTGTCCTTGTCTGGTTTTGGTATCAGGATAATGTTGGCTTTGTAGAATGAGTTAGGAAGCTTCCACTCATCTTCAATTTTTTGGAAGAGTTTGAGAAGATAGTTATTAGTCTTCTTTGAATGTTTGGTAGAATTCACTAGGGAAGCCATCTGGTCCTGGACTCTTTTTTCTTGGGAGGTTTTTGAATTCTCTTTTGGTCTCCTTATTGGTGCTTGGTCTATCCAAATTTTCTATTTTTTCTTGGTTCAGTTCTGGAAGGTTGTGTTTTCTAAGGATTTATCCATTTCCTCTAGTTTATGCAATCTGTTGGTGTATAGCATTTTGTAGCATTATTTCTGAAGTGTCCATAGTAATTTTTCCTCATTCATTTCTGAATTGATTTATTTGAACCTTCTCTCTTTTTTTTCTTGGTGAGTCCAGCTAAATGTCTTTCAATTTTGTTTATCTTTCAAAGACCCAGCTCTTGGTTTCATTGATTTTTTCTATTGTTTTTTATGCTCTATTTCATTTCTTTCTGCTCTGATATTTATTATTTCCTTCCTTCTAATTTTGGGCTTTGTTTTTCCTTCTTTTGCCAGTTCCTTTAGGCACACTCTTAGATTGTTTATTTGGAATTTTTCTGGATTATTGAGATAGGCCTGTATTGCCATAAATGTCTCTCTTAGACCTGCTTTTGCTGTATTGCATAAATTTTGGCTTGTAGTATTTTCATTTTCATTTGTCTCCAGATTTTTTAAATTTTTCCTTTGATTTCTTCATTTACCCAATTGTTGTTCCATTGAATTTTGTTTAATCTCCACATATTTGTGGCTTTTCTGATTTTGTAGTTGATTTCTAGTTTCATACCATCATGGTCAGAAATGATGCTTGGTATTATTTCAGTCTTCTTAAATTTATTGAGACTTGTTTTATGGCCTAATATACGATCAGTCCTGGAGAATGTTCCATGTGCATTTGAAAAGAAAACGTATTCTGTGGTTTTGGGTGGAATGTTCTGTATATATCTACTAAGTCCTTCTGGTCGTGTGTCATTAAAGGCCAACGTTTCCTTATTAATCTTCCGTTTGGGTGATCTATCCATTGATGTAAGTGGCGTGTTAAAGTCACCTTCTATTATTGTGTTACTATCTATTTCTCATTTTATGTCTGTTAATAATGGCTTTATATAGGTAGGTGCTCCTATGTTGGGTGCATAGATATTTAAAAGTGTTATATCCTCTTGTTCTATTGTTCCTTTTATCATTATGGAGTGCCCTTCTTTGTCTGTTCTTACAGTTTTTCTTTTAAAGTCTATTCTGTCTGATGTAAATCTTGTTACCCCAGCTTTCTTTTCATTGCCATTTGCGTGGAATAACATTTCATCCCTTCACTTTCAGTTTGTAAGTGTCTCTAGATCTGCAGTGTGTCTCTTATATGCAGCATATAAGTGGATCTTTGTTTTTTAGCCAATTGGTCAGCCTATGTCTTTTGACTAGAGCATTTAGTCCATTGTCATTGAAAGTAGCTTTTGATAAGTATGTATTATTGCCATTTTGTTACTTTCTCTGAGAGTTTTAGTTCTTCTCTGTTCCTTTCTTTTTCTCTTGCTCCCTTCCCTTGTGGTTTGATGGCTTTCTTTAGTATTATGTTTGGAGTCCTTTCTTTTAATTTTTTGTGTATTTATCATAGGTTTCTGGTTTGTGATTACCATGATGGTCAAATATAATAACCTACAGATATAGCAACCTATAGTAAGTTAACAGTTTCTTTAGTTTGACCTCTTTCTAAAAGCTCTATTCTTTTACTCCCCTCCTTTCACATTTTGTTTTTGATATCATATCTAACCTCTTTTGTGTGTGGGTGTGCATGTGTTATCCTCTTGTCATGAAAATAGGTAATTTTAGTACGTTTGTCTTTTGACCTTCATATTATCTTCATTGGTGGTTGATATGCTACCTTTACTGCATTTTTTGCCTTTACCAGTGGTTTTATTGCTTTTTTTTGATAATTTTCTTATTCTTGTTTGTGGTCTTCTTTTTCCCACTTATATACATCCCTTTATCATTTCTTGTAAAATTGGTTTCTTGGTAATAAACTTCTTAGATTTTTGCTTGTCTGGGAAGCTCTTTATCTCTCCTTCCATTCTGAATGATAACCTTGCTGGATAGGGTATTCTTGACTACAGGTTTTTACCTTTTACCACTTTAAATATATCATGCCACTCCCTCCCAGCCTATAAAGTTTCTGCTGAGAAGTCAGCTGATAGCCTTATAGAGTTTCCTTTTTATGTAACTTATTGCCTTTCTCTTGTGTCTTTTAGGATTCTCTATTTATCTTTAATTCTTGACTTTTTAATTATAATATGTCTTGGTGTGGGCCTCTTTGGGTTTATCTTATTTGGTGCTTTCTGTGATTTCTGTACCTAAATGTCTGTTTCCTCCTTTAGGTTAGGAAAGTTTTTAGCTATTTCCTCAAATAGATTCTCTGCCTCTTTGTCTCTCTCTTCTCCTTCTGGGACACCTATAATATGAATGTTGGTTTGATTGATGTTGTCCCATAGCTCCCTTAGACTGTGCTCATTCTTTTTTATTCTTTTCTCTTTTATCTGTTCAGCTTGGGTGATTTCCTGTAGTCTTTCATCCAGCTCACTGATCCGTTCTTCTGTATCATCTACTCTGCTGCTGAGTCCCTCTAGTGAATTTTTCATTTCAAGTATTATATTCTTCATTTATGATTGGTTCTTTTATATATTTTCTAATAGTTTGTTGAAGTTCTCACTGAGTTCATCTATTCTTTTCCCAAGATCAGTGAGCATCCTCATGACTTTTTGTTTGAATTCTCTGTCAGGTAGATTGTTTATCTCTGTTTAGTTAGTTTGTTTCCTGGAGTTTGTCCTGTTCCCATACTTGGAAGGTATTGCTTTGCCTCCTCATTTTGTCTCTTTCTCTGTGCTTATATGTATGTATTAGGAAGGTCAGGTATGTCTCCTGATCTCGGTGTGGGGGGTGGCCTTAAGTAAGAGATGCCCTATGAGGCCCAGCAGTGTTCTTCCCTCTTTTCACCAGTACCAAGTGTTCCAGGGGTGTCCCCTGTGTGGGCTACATGTCTCCTTCTGTGGAGGCAAGGTTGTTCTTGCTGTAGTTTCCCAGGGAAGCTAGGCTTTCCCCATAGCTGGCTGGTTGTAATGCTCAGCTGTGTGTGGCAGCTATAAACCCTTCAGTCACTTTATTGGGTGTGGGGAGCCCCAGCACAGTTGGCTGCAAGGTCTAATAGCACATTCCAGTTGCAATTTTTCTCTTAAGTGTGTAGGTCCCCAGTGTAGCTAGTTGTTCAGCTCAGGGGCTTACAATTTTTGTAGGCCTCCAACCTGCAAGGCTCTTGTCAGTCTCTTAGGATTGCAGTTGATTGGGGCCAGCCCCAGGCATGAGACCATCCAGTTGTTTCAGGCTTTGGAAGGTGGGACTGATCCCCTATGTGGCTGTTTGAACAGCACAAGTCTACTGCAGCTGATGAGCCCCACCACCTGTAAGCTCACACACCTGTCAACACAGTCCTGCCCTGTGAGTGAGCACTGACATCCTGAAGCAGACCCAGTCACTTCACTCCAGAAGCCCCACATAATCCACCAATGCCCCACATGCTCAACCCACTGCTTATGCATGCCCTTCTCCTCAAAGGTGAACCTGTTTACCTGACTGCAGAGGATCCAGCCTCTCAGTATATGCAGGCCCACAAGCTGTCTGAGGGCTTGCTGTTGGGTGGGGCCAGTCCCTAGGGCAGGTTGCATACCCTGGCTGTGCTGGATGAAATTGGTGCTCTAGTGGGTAGGGCAGACCATGGACTAACAGGTCAGGGGAAGAAGTCCAAAGGCAACTGCCAGTGTCTGTGTCAGTATCCCTGTACTAGGTCACAATAATGGCTGCTGCCAATGTCTCAGTCCCTGGAGAGGTCTCACGTCTCACCAAGATGCACCCAGAGACTAACAGGTGAGTCTCTTTTCACCAAAGGACTGTGCAACTTTCTTTCTGGCGATTTTAGGCTGCTTTCTGAAATGGGTGAATTTGTGTGTGTGCCTTATAAAAGCTGGCTTTTTTCCCTTATGTCTGATAAGCTTTTCTGGGGCTATTTCCCATTGTTGTTAGTAGCCAGCAAAGCCAGACATTATGAGACTCATCTCAGTTGTTCTGATTCCAAAAGATGCTTACAATGGTAACACTTCCCCTGCTCAGGTCCCCCACTCATCCAGGGAATATTGCACAACTTTGGATTGCTCCCGGCTGGCCATGAAGTGCTGTGGCTTGTCAGGTGGCATTTTTTTCTCTCTAGGAAGGAATTTATGCCTCTTTCACCTCAGTCAGGACTGTCTCTTGTTGGGGGGGAGTCTTTTTTATCCAGTTTTCTGTTCTCTCACAGGGTTATTGTTCCAAGAATAGTTGTAAATTGGTTGTGTCCACTGGAGGAGGTGAGTTCAGTGTCTGATTATGCCACCATCTTCACACCAATCTTGAAAATAACTTTTAAAAAGGGCTTTCCACATTCCTTGAATCTGAAAGGAAAGACATGATACAAAATGTGTAAATGACTGTTAGTGGTCAAAATTAAATGGAAGTATAATATGAAAAACTATTAATCTGGAACATAAATTTGGAATAAATTTTTAAATGATCAAGATTGCATTAGAATCATAAGTGTTGAAAAAATGTTTATATTACTATGCAATAATTTATGTTTTATATATCCACAATTTAAAAATTATAAAAAATACAAAGTATATGTTTTCTCACTCAGAATTGTGTTAACATGGATGTGAAATACAAATCCACAAAATTGTATAGTTTAGATTTGAATATTTTGTTTTGTATGTCATATATCATAAATATAAAAAAACATAAAGAAATAAATAAATGCAATAGAGGATAAAAATAAAACAAGAACACTGGAATAGATATGTGCAAATAAAGTCTCATGTATTAACCTAAAACATTCAGAAACTTTGTAGTAATTGTCTTTTTTCTTTTTTTTTTTTGCTGTTTTACATATATATATACAAATTTTGTCCCCTGCTTGTTTCAAATAAATCATATGTAAATACTTTCCTTTCAGTATATAAGAAGTGTTGCAAATGTTATAAGAATACTAGAAGTAAAAGCAAAAAAAAGTGTGTTAACAATTGATCTACTTGTCCAAGAAAAAAGAAGGAAAAGAATATAAGTAGAGATTGACTCTTCCATATTTCATGGATAAAACTACCTCACAAGATATGTGGAATACAGTTGAATGAAAGAATGAAGTAAAAGAAGATAGAGGAAAAATAACACAATTAAAAGAACATGTGACTGAGATTGTACTATGTGAGAGGGAAAAGGGAAAAAATGATAAAATAGCACAAAGCTGGAAGTAGAAAATGTAAGACTACAGAGAACAGCGCTTATGCAATGATAGCATAGTTAGGAATTATACAAGACAGCACAAGTGTGCTGGGTGGAAGGGAGATAGAAGAGGAAGTGAAGGAGGAAGGGAGAGAGAAAGGAAGAGAGAGTGACAGGGAAGGAGCACTTTATTCAGTAATAACAGGGCTTCCTTAGGTATTGAATGGTATTGTTAGGTATTTTGACAAGCAGAATATATAATGATATTCAAAGTTAATGAGACTAATTTAATGCAGACGATTACCACAGCCAATTAGAAGTGGGAGTTAAAGGAGAATTGTTAGGTTTTTAAATGACCATTAGCAGGAGATAAGAAAGAGATATAAACTATAACCATTCCTTCACATCCTGCACAGTCCATATGTGAGATAGGTTATAAACCAGCAGATTAAAAGTCTTTCATTTTTAATTTATCTGAGAGAATGAGTAAAGATAAACTGTGTCAAAGCGTGTAGTTCATTGCAGAATAATAAAAATGAGCATCACTATAATAACAGCAATAAAAATGACTGCTACTGTGGGCCTTTCCTAGGAGCTCGGATGCACACTGACAGTTTCTCCCTTCAGCACACATTGTTTTTCAGCTTAGTGGGATTTAACTAAGGAGGGAAGCAAATTTAGTAGATACATTCCCAGCGTCCCATTCCACAGATGGACAATTCTAGGAGAAATTCTGTAAGTTCCTTAGAAGTCTTGTGGAGCTGAACTCCCTTTGCATATGATATTTTCTATTGGTTGTTTCCTATTCCTTGTTTCACTCTCCTTACTCCTCATTCCTGTTTCCTGTAATCTCCTCTTAAATAAAATTCCTGGGCCACAGTCCCCTTCATGATTTGTTTTTTTGGGAAGTGGTAACCCAAATTAAGACATAATGGTTATTCAGTTTTACATGCAGAGAACACAAGGTTCAGATAGATTATGAGATTTACCAATGTTTGCGCACTTGAGTAATGGCAAACTCAATATACTCTTAACTAATAGAATAATCACAAGTCTGGAAGACCAGTGAGAGACAGAGGACAACAGACACAGGGTATGCAAAAGTAGAGACCTCTGTTTCCATTGGCTGCTCACAGTGAGGAATGACTTGTGGCAACATCTTTGTATCTAACAAAAATCTAGGCCACCTTAGATAGGAGTGTACCACTTGGAAAACACACTGAGGGGTTGTTTATAAATGCTCATCTCCAATAAGGTCTTAACAGAAAAAGTTAGCAGAGCCAATACTTGAACCCAGATATTTTTCACAGTAATCTGTGCTCTCAATCAATCAGCATCCTCATTCTTTTTACTGGAATGGCTATGATTTAATCCATTACGTAAACTCTATAAACTTCCATAAATACAACTCTATAACCTCCCCTCAGTGAACTGTTATCAAAAAAGAGTCATAGTTAAGCACAGTATTTTGCAAAACTATAAAAGATAGTCATTTTGGAAAATATATCTATTGTCAAATATTCAAGAACCTCAAAAAGTTTTACACAGATCATAGAGCAACTGTTGCTGGCAGGTGATATAAATATGTTTTCGCTTTGACATCAGTGAACATGGCTCATTTCTGAGTATACATCTTAGATGTTTTGTAAGAAGTTTTCTATAGCAGTTACAGTTATGTAAATAAAGTTGACAAAATAACTTTTACTATAGAGTTTATTCAATACTAATTGAGGCTACAGTGCCTACTTAAGAGGACCTTTAATCACTTTCTGATATACTGTGCAAGAGAAAGCTTCTGAAACCAACAGTTCCTGTTCATTTAATTACAGTTCTGTTAATTTAATCACCTCAGTAGGGGATGTGTTACTTGGTGGGTGATATTTTCTTCACACCGTGAGATACACATTCACAGTGCTTGTCTCTGTTAACTTAATTAAGAAATTACAATTAGAAAAAGAGCTATGCATTGAACGTTTATTTGAACACATGGAGAAAAGTAATAGGAAGCAAGCCAGTGTGATGAGAACCTATTGTCTATATAAACTTTTCTGGATTACAAAATCAGCAGCTTGTATTTCAGTTATTGTTCAAGGACTTTCTTACTGTCTTTAGCATTCTGTGCAAATAAGTAGAAATCAATGCCTGAAAGATTTCAAAACTATCTATGAGTAAACACACTGTCGCTTAAAGAGTTTTAAAAGGATGAAATATATGTATGAGAAACAACTTTCCACATTCATTTGTTCTTGGAGAAAGTGGTTGAGACAATGTTTAATGAATAAGTGACATCTGCTTAACTCTAGTGTGCCCTGATTTGGTCTCTATTTGGGGAAAGCCAAATCTAGTGTGTTCTTTCAAATGAGAAAATTTACATGCTTATTCTTCATAGCAGCCATTCTGAAATGCATCCCTGAAGGCAAATTTGGAATAATATCCAGATGTTAGTCAAACTCTATCCTAAAATGTTCATGCTAAACAATCGCATCAAATGAGAATGGGGAAAAATACTTGTTTTGATTTTTATAACAACTTTTAGAAGAAAAGCTATACTGGAGGACAGGAAGAGTTAACTCACACACTTAAAGAGCAAATCAGCTTGAATTTAGAGATAAAATACAAATTATTTAACAGGACAGATGGAGCCCACCACACACTGACACTTCCCTACTCCTTCAGAATCATCCGGGGATCTAATAGTCCATCAACGCCATGCCTTCTATCTACTTGAATGCTCTTTCACTACTCGCTATTTTTGCCCGCCTGATTTCTTTTCTAGGATGCTTTTTCTTCCCTTCTTAGGCTAAATAGTTACTACCGGTTTTTGAGAGTCAAATCTGGAACCATCTCTTGCAGAAAGCCTGCCTGATCCCCCAAAGCTGGACTCAGTTCTCCATTTTGTCCATATTGCAAACTTAGTGTGCCCCTATCACAGGTATTAAAGTTTTAGTGAATTTTCTTTAAATATCTTATTTTTCTATATTGTGAGTTCCTAGAAGGCAAGGACAGAGACGTTGTCAGCATTTTATACACTGAGTCAAATAAACTCTCCTGAGCCTCAGGTATGTAAAAGGCAGACCTTACTTTGTAATACAATAAGAAATGTTTTATATGAGGAAATTAGTCCAAGTTTGATTGATTTCAGGAAATTGCCCAACCTATAATCATCCACCCTCTACTTGAACATTTTTGATATTGGGGAACTTAAGAGTATAGTACGGTGGGTTTTTTTTAATAAACTTTTATTTTAGAACTGTTCTAGATGTATAGAAAAATTGTGAAGCTAGTACAGAGACTTCTCATACCCTACACTCAATTTTCCCCATTGTTACCATCGTTCAATAGTATGGTGCAATTTTTACAATAAATGAAGCAATAACGGTACAATGTTGTTGACTGAAGTCCACAGTTTATTCAAATCTCCTTTGGCTACACCCTAATGTCCTTTTTCTGTTCAGGATCCCATACAGAACACTACCTCACTCTTGGTTGTCATGTCTCCTGGGGCTCCTCTTCACTATGACAGTTTCTCCAACTTTCCTTCTGTTTGATGACCTTGACAGTTTTGAGGCGTACTGGTAAAATATTTTGTAGAGTCTCCCTCAATCGGGATTTGTTTGACATTTTTCTTACGATTATAAAGGGATCATGCAGTTTTTGAGAGAAGACTACAGAGCGAAATGTCATTTTCATCACATCATATTAAGGGTACACTCTATTGACATGACAGCTCACTGTTGATGTTGATCTTGATCACCAATCTCAGTGGTATTTGTCAGGTTTTTTCACTGTAAAATTGTTCTTTCCTTCCCCCTTTATATACTGTATTCTGTAGAAGGAAGTCACTATATGCAGGCCAGACTTAAGGAGTGGGGAGGTACGTTCCATCCCTTTTAAGGTAGAGTATCATACACATTATTTGGAATTCTGAATGGGAGATTTGTCTATTGTCCTTCATTTACTCATTTATTTATTCAACTACTTATTTGTATCAGTATGGACTAACTGATATTCATTTTGTGCTTTGAGTTATAACACAATACTCTTTTAGTTATTTTGTTGCTCAAATTGTTCCAGCATTATGCATGCTTCAGTTGGTTCCTTCCTCCCTTTGACATACCCTCATAGTTGTGTGTGTGTGTGTGTGTGTGTGTGTATGTGTGTTTAACAGTTCCTTACTTTTTGGCACTACAAGATGCTCCACGCTCATTTTGTATGTTCCTTGATCCTGTCCTAGATCAGATATTTCTACAAGGAGCACTGCTTCTTTTTATGGAAGAATGGTATTAGAAACCAAGATCTGGGTGTTTGGTATGCTCATCGCTCCTGGGGTGCCATTGCTTCTAGGCCCTACCAGCTGACAGAAAGGAAATATATGTCTGTTTAGTAACCCGTGTATAAAAGCATGTCTATTAAAATTTCTATATGTAATCATTTGCATTTACATTAAGCTAAAAGTGACTTCATACTGATGTCATACTAATCCACAACCACATGGATCATTCTAACTGCTGACTCCCACTTAAGTGTAAATTTCTACTCCACCAGTGAGAAACATAGCTTCAACCTCCTGCCATCCATTTTCCTAACTGTTCATTCCAGTATACTTTTCAGCAGTATCAGAATTGTTAACCCTTACTCTTATGAGAAAAAACTTTGCCAATGAGAGTGCAGTGTTTATACTCACTTCCTTTGCCTTTGGATTTACACACTCCACTCATTTCCAAAGTTATATAGATTGGAAGTCTCCCCTCTCTCTGCCACCTAATTTAAAGATGCTGTTTCATAATAATACAGTTGGATTGTTTTGTCACATTCTGAATTCCATCCTAGAATCCCGTAACTTCCTAAATGATTTTTGAGAAATCATATATCAAGGTCCATTCTTTGTACTATAAGTTTCTATGGGTTTTGGAAAATGCATCGTGTTATGTCATAGAGGATTGTTTCTTTAAAATTCCCTGTGTTTCACCTTTTTAAACCCTCCTCACAACCCCTGACAATTACTGCTCCTTGGAACCTATAGTTTTCTCTTTACAGGTTATAATTGGCATCATGCAGTGTCTAGCCTTTCCAGACTGGTTTATTTTACTTAGCAATAGACATTTAAAATTCATTTGGATCATTGTGCAGCTTGATCGTTCATTATTTATTGCTGAATAATAATTTTACAACAAAAATAATATTTCAATATATGATAAAATAGTTCACTGTATAATAAAATAATAATTCACTATACAATGAAAATACATTGTACAAATGTGCCAGTTTGTTTAGTAATTCACTTATTGAAAAATGTCTTGGTTGCTTCCAGTTTTTGTTGATTATGAAAAAATCTATAAACATTCTGGTGCAGGTTTTTGTGTGAGCAGAAAGTTAAAAATCAGTTGAGTAAATACCTAAGAGTACAGTTTCTGGATCATATGATAAAATCATTTTTAGCTTTGTAAGAAACTGCCAAATTGTCTTCCAAAGTTGCTGGACCATTTTGCATTTCTAGTAGCAATGAATGAGTTTCTCTTGCTCTTCATTCTCAATAGCATTTGCCATTGTCAACTTTTAGGACATTAACCACCCTAATAATCGTGTAGTGCTATCTGATTGTTTTAATTTGAATTTCTCATTATGACAAATAATGTCCAATATCTTTTACTATGCTTAATTATCATCTATATTATCTTTGATGAAGTATATGTTTATATCTTTTGTCCATTTTTAATTATTCTTTGAAAATTTCTTATTGGGTCTTAAGAGATATTTGTACATTTTTGATATATGTTCTTCTTCAGATATGTATTTTGCAAATTTACTTTCTCAACTTATGGCTTACCTTTAATAGCGTTATATGCAGAGCAGAAATTTTTAGTTTTAACAAATTTATAAATATCAGTTCATTGTTTTATGGCCTGCTCATTTGGTGGTGTATTACCAAACTCATTGTAATACAGATTTTATCCTATGTTTTCTTCTAGAAGCTTTATAATTTTGCATTTTACAATTACGTCTTTGATCCATTTTGAATTATTTTTTGTGAAAATGTAAAATCTATATCTAGATGTTTTTGGTGTTTCTGCATATAGACATCCAATTTTCCCACTACCATTTGTTGAAAAGAATATCGAGTATCCATCAAATTGTTTTTGATGTTTCATCAAAGCTTGGTTACTGATATTTATGTGGGCTCTTTCTGGGCTTCTATTGTGTCCCATTGAAATACGTGTCTACTCTCTTTCCAATAAAATCCTGTGTTGATCACAGTAGTTTTAGAGTAAGTCTTCAAATCAGGTAATGTGAGTCCTCCAACTTTGTTCTTCGGTATTGTGTTGGTTAGTCTGGGTCTTTCCACTTTCCGTATAAACTATAGAATCGGTGTGTCAATTTCTACAAAATATCTTGCTTCAACTTTGGTTGGAATTACATTGAATCTATAGATCAAGTTGGAAGCAATTGGCAGTGTTGAATCTTTCAATCCATAAACATAGAAGAACTCTCCCTTTATTTAAATGATTTTAAGTTTTGTTTTATCAGAATTTTGTCTTTTTCTATATATATAGTTTGTAAATAATTTATAGACTTATACCTAAATATTCATTTTTCTTGGTGCTATTGTAAATGGCATTGTTTTTTAACATGTCAAATTTGAATTCTTCATTGTTTGTGTTTAAGAAGTCCGTTGATGTTTTATATTAACCTTGTTTCACGTGACCTAGCTTATTAGTTTCCACAGTTTTTTGTCAATTCTTTGGAATGTCCTACATAGACAATCATGTCACCTGCGAATTTTTTTTTAAAGTTTCATGTCTTTCTTTCAATCTGTACACCTTCTTTCATTTTCTTGTCTTCTTTCACCAGATAAAACTTTCTCTATTATCCTGAACGAGACTAGTGAGAAGGGCATCCCTTTCTTCTTCTCTGTCTTAGTAGGACAATATCCAATTTCACTTCATTATGCATGATGTTAATTGTAGGTTTTTGTAAACTTTTTAATCAAATTCAGGAAATCACCACCTATTTATTGTTTCCTGAGAGTTTTTACTTTGAAGAGATGTTAGATTTTGTCAAATGATTTTTCTACATCAATTGATATTATCTTATGCTTTTTCTACTTTAGGCCTGTTAATGTGGTGAATTACATTGATCAAATTCTAAATGTTGAATCAGCCTTGCATTCCTGGAATAAATCCCATTTGATCATGGTGTAAAATTCTTTTTATATGTTGTTAGATTTGATGTGTATGTTATACCTTTGAATATTGTCTCACAATTATTGAATATACTGGGTTATTATATTTCTTTTTCTTGCATTCCAGTTTGGGAGTTTCTATGGTCCTCTCATCAAGCTCACTGAATTTTTCATCACCACATGCAGTTCTACTAAGCTCATCAAAGATATTTTTCATTATGTTGCAGAGTTTTTGATTTCTACCATTTTTTCTTGCTTCTTTACATGTCTTTGCTCATATTACCCATTTGTCATTGCACATGGTCAACATGCACTAGAACCCTTAACATATCAATCACAGTTGTTTTAAATTCCCTGTCTGATAAATTAGCATCTATGTCATGTCTTAATCTTGTTCTGATGCTGGCTTTGTCTATTCCGATTGTTTTTTCTTATCTTTTGCTAGACTTTTTAATTTTTGGTTGAAAGCTAAGAAACGTTGTAACAGGCAATAGGAAATGAATTAAATTGACCTTTAGTGTGAGAAGATTTTATGTCAATCTGGCTTGGTGTTTGGCTTTCTTTAATGTTTGCCATAGCTGTAGTTGCCATAGACTTCAAATTTCTTTAGTGTCCCTGTTTCAATCTCCCCTCTTGACTTTGGGCTTCTCTAGTCCTCCTCAGAAATAAGCTGTACCTTTCAGCAGTTATTATATTGGAGCCCTATAGTTGAGATGGTAAATTTTGGGTGAGGGTGGGATCTATAATCTTATGATTAAATCTCAGCCTTTTAATGGGTCTGTGTCTCTGGACTGTTACTTTTATCAATTTTTCTCCCATCATACAGCTTCCTCTTTCCACTGCCCCCTTAGGTGAGATAGGAAGGCTGGACTGTGCTGGAGGATGAAGATTCATTTCCTACAGCTGGGATAAGGCTGTGGTCGTTTCCTCAGAGAGCAGGCTCTTGTTATGAAGAAAGCTCTGAGTATATTCCACAATATTAGTCTCCTCCTCCCCGTGCCAGAGATGTAGGGGATTTTCACTTTTTTTTCATTTGTGAGAACCTGGTGGGTTCATGGAGGAAAACCTCACAAAAGTGTTGGAATCCTTCTAAGATTGCAGCCATCAGTAGTTTCCTACTTTCATTTTTATCCACCAAATTACCATGTAAGTGTCCTACCAATTTAGGGCTCCAGTGACTTCTGCCCCAGGTAAGCAGATCTCACTATGATTCTCTAGATTTCTCTGTCTTTCTAGATTTTGTGATGGTGGTTTATTATGTGAATTTGGTTCTCTGATGTATCCAAGAGAAGTTATTGGTGTCAATTTGTTCAGCTTTTTTCTTGTTGGAAGTATAGAAAGTACAGGAGAGACTTCCAAGCTCTCTACAATTCACAGGTAAAACCAGCTGTTCACAGTGCATTTGTAAGGATTAAATTTTCTTAGTTGTTTCCTATATTAAATTGAAGATAATCTCTCTCAAATTGCATCATTAATTGAATAACAAATCCCTAGACTCAGAATCAGGACAGTTCCTTTTCATAAACTTTTTCAAATATTTAAAGGCAACATTTTCTCCTCAATACCCCCACCACATCACAATTACTATTACTACAGTTGTTTGCGACGTATTTTTCTATTTGTCTTCATTCTGTTCAGTGGTGTGCTGGAGCTGGCTTGTACCACTTTGGGAGAGCTGATTGTTAAATTTTCAGGAATTTTTGTGAATTGGTTGTTAAATACAGCCATTATTAAAAATTATATAATTTAAAGTTAAAATTGAATAATTATGTTAAAGTAAAAGCTAATAAATAGTTGTGTCTTGTTGCTCCTTAACTGTTTTAGTGCATTTTAAAGTTATTTATGCTCTTGAGGTTTACACCTTTTGAGTCTACATGATAGAATACCTTAAAATGATGTATTAATGTGCATTTCTTCTCAACTTTGCATTCAGTCACATCAGCTGTATATCTAGAAATCAACCTCGACATCAGTGTATACACTCAGAAATAGATAAATAGTATAAATCAGACTTGATTTAGTGTTTTGCTAATTATCTACACTTAAAGTGTGATAAAGAAAATATTAAGAAGCTATGTTTAATTAAGCCTAAACTTTAAAATGTGTTTATCTATAGCTGTTGTATTTTGAACAGCATAAACAATTAAGGAAATATTCTCCCAGTATTTGAAGGTTGTTTACATTATTAACAAGTGAGATACATTTCAACATCTGTATTTACTTTTCATTTTCATATTACTCCTTAGTATAAAGGAAACTATCAAACAACATTCACGTCACTAATTTACTCATTTGTCAATTGCAACTCCTGCTTGGACTTGGGCACAGCATTTAACAAAAATCAATGAAAGTATTCTCTGGGAATCAAATGACTTACGAAGTTATAATAAAGCACAATAAATGTTTTATTATCATTTGCAAATTTTATGGTATACTTTCTTTACACTAGTGAAATTTATAATAAAAGTATGTACATAGACATATATATATATGCTTCTCGTCAGAGAGCCAGTTAATTCTTCGCAAACTTCTAATTCTGTTCCTGTATTATGCATGCACTATATTTAATAGTGCCCTTATTTATATGAGATCTAACAAGAATAGTAAAACAATTAGCATGCCTATTATTCTAAATAAATAAGCAATTATAATTTTTATAAATGTAAACCCTCTGAAGAAAGGCTTAAAGTAAATTGAGTGGACTTGGGATTCCATTAGATTTACTTCTCAGAAAACTTTATTTGTGTGTTTCTGTTCTCTCTCTGTCTCTCCCTCCCTATCTCTCACATGCACATGTTACAGAATTGGCATAATACACTCAGGGTAACCCCCTCCAACTGTGGAAAAGCAAAATGCACTTTTAACTTTCTTGGTAGTATGGATTAAATGATTTCCCAAAAGCTTAATTTTCAGGGTCTTTTATACAAGTTCGATAACTAAAAATATGGTATAATTTATCTTAGGATAGATGTTCTTTAATTATTAGATATTCTTTAGAACCCAATTGATTTTGCTAAGGTAAAATTTCTGTTAATTATTTAACTAATATTTTTAAAATTCGATTTTAGATTTTTTTATAATTTATAATTTACTTCCTCTAACAGCAATCTCAGGTCAACCAGAGAGACATAACCTCCTTGAAGACAGTCTGTTCGAAGGGCATGGGGGTTTTATCTTAGCCTGTTTTGGCTTCTAAAACAAAATATCACAGGCTGGATGGTTTAGAAACAGCAGAAATTTACTCACAGTGCTGGAGGCTGGAAGTTTGAGACCAGGGTGCTGGCATGGTTGGGTGAGGAGCCACTTTCAAGTTGAGGACTGCAGACCTCTCACTGTGTTCTCACATAGCGGACGGGCGAGGGGTCTCTCTGGAGCCCCTTTTATAAAGCACTAATCTCATTCCTCAGGGCTCCACTCCATGACGAAGCACCATTCGAAGGCCCCAACTCCTATTGCCATCATCTTTGGGGGTTAGGATTTCAACATATGAATTTAGGGGGGACACAAACATTCACACCATAGCAAAGTTGAAACTGATTTTCTGCTCAGTCAATTTTAGACTTACACACAATTCGCTGTGTCTTAGACCTAACTGTGGGGAGGAAGGTGTGGTGAAATCATTGCTTCAGTTTGGCCTCATCTGGCTGGCCTCATTTTGCTCATTTTGGAGTACCGTTGATAGGAGCCTTAGTTAGATGCTGTATAAGACATTATATGAATTTGTTTCCAGCCTCTGTTGGCCAGATTAATGAAAGTAGTTGATGGGATGACATACTCATGTTAAATTCAAGTTCATTTCTGACAGCTCCTCATACAACTATTCCTCAGTTTTATTTGCAACGTACAAAGAGCAAGTTTGCTAATGGCTCACTGTAAAAGCACTGGACTCCCCAAGCTGATCTTTTCTTATGTGTAAGGTAAGCTCTCTGCTCGTATAGCATTCACCTGTGCTTCTCTGCCTGGCACTCACTTGGGGGTGAGGGAGCATGAGGAATTGACTCAAGATGAAACTCAAGGTGCTTGATGTGTCATAATTAATAAAATCCTTTGCTTCTGACCCAGAAGTATTTAGTCCTCTGCCAGTATCCACAAAAGCATAACAGGCTAACCTACAGGCTACAACAAGCAAGAATCATAAATATTTTGCTTTCCAATAGTTTGCATTCAAATGAAGAGAGACATAAGACTATTTCAGATAGTCATAAGTGCCTTATGCATAATAAAACAGAATAATGTCATAGGATAGAATTGAGAGGGCACTTAGGACACTGTGTCATAAGAGAATGCTCTCTGAGCAAGTGACATTTGATTTGAGATTTAATGTTGAGAAAGAGCCCTTCAAGCTACATTCCGGGGGAACGTCATTGGAGGAGGAGGGAACAGCGTGGATAAAGGCTTAAGGCAGGAACCAGTTTCACACGTTTGCAGAGCAGAAAGAAGGGTCGCATGGTCATGGTGGACAAATAGGGGAGTAATATGATCTAACGTTCGTTTTCAAAAGAGCATGTTATCTAGTAGGCAGGAAACGAATTATTCTGGGCTTACGAGGAGGCTATTTTAGAAGACGTGGTTGAAAGAACTTGCTTTGTTGTATGGTAGTTACAGTTCAAAGAGAGAGAGAGGTTTGCAATAGGATGCATTTTAGTGGTAGAGCTGAGAGCTTTTGTCAATGAATTGAATGTGGTGTGAAGAAAAGAAAGACATCAATGATTATCCTGGAATGATTAGCCTAAGTACCTGGTTGGATATTTGTGTAATTTACAAATGGGGAAGACTAGAAGAGCAACAAATATGGATGATTGAGATTAAGAAAGTTTTTGTTTTTAATTTTTTAGGGCCATATTAAAATAAATATATCAAGCAATCATTTAGACATAGGAGTTTAAAAGATTAACATTAATCTTTCTTTTCCTATAGCCACTGTAACATTCTTTCCAGCTCTTTTAATATAAACTTCTTGCAATCTTTAAACCATGTGAAGAATTATTAAACATTTTATTATGGTAAAATGTTGAGAACCAATTTAAAAAAATTATTGCACAGCCTCAAAATTTATCAAGAGGGTGGCATTGAAAGATGCATTGAAAGTATTGAGTATAATCATCAATAGTCCATTTAAGAATCAGTGCTGTGATTTGCAGTGGCCCCCATCTCAGAAAGCGCACTGACCGATCAGTTCTGCTTTCTGTCCATTTTATTGCTTCAATTTTCCTTGATTGCCCAAGAAGCGCCAGTTTACATTCCTCTCTTATGCTGAATAGCTTCACCACTCTTTGAAACAGTGTACTAGTCCACAACCTCACCCTAGTTTACTTAGTTGTTCTTAAAACATCTGTGAATGTATTCTCCCAATTAAAAATAGTGCTAAGCTTCATCGGAATTCCAGACCAAGGTTTTAAATCACTGGCATCTTCATCTCAATTTTACAGTTAGAAGATTCATCACATTTATTTTGTGTGAAGGTACAAGAAACGAGAAAATGAGCCAACCATTGGAGAGTACCATTTTCCCAGAGTATGAAAGAAATTTCTGCATTATTGCTTTCCTTTCATCCAAGAATCCTGTAAAACATGTATTGTTAGCTTTATTTCACTGATGGAGCAAAAGTTGCAGAGCCTGACAATGGCCAATGATTTGCACTTTGTTCTGCTTTGTTCCAAAGCCTCTGCTCTTTTCACTAAACCATTGTGTGTTCACTAATTTGTATAGATGGTGCACAAAAGTTTCATCGTGCAAGTATAGATTGAGACATAATTAATCACAACAGTGCAAGCCTGCCCTTACTTTTAAATGACATTTTACGCTACATGTTTTTGACCTCTTGGATTTTCTTGCTTTATTATAATCATAGGTCACATTATAAATGAATAAGACTGGCGTAACAAAGCATATTATTTTGCCTCCGTGTATTCAAAATATGGAGATTGAATTAGTGCCAAGTTTCTTCCCTCATCTAGGTGTCTATGATTGTTTGAAATTCATAAGGAAGCAGAAGACTTTTTTTGCCACCATGATACAGTTTAAATATCATTTTACGAGTTGTTCTTTCAGCGAAGAAATCATTTAGGCTCTGGGCCATCATCATTTGTACCCTTTAATCCTATAAAGGGCACATCACTAATTTTTTTCTTCCTCTGTAAAGTCATTGCTTTATCTAGCACTGTTCTTCCCTGTTTTTCGCATCGTTATTTGATGCTGAAGATGCTGCCAGTCACGGGTGACAACATTTTTGCCACCAACACTAATGACTAAGAATAGATTCTATACATGTTTATATTTGTCACTGGAAAACCTTTATATTATGTAACATAGCAGCATATACCCCACTTTACTCCAGTGAACCAATCAGAAAGACTTTTAAGGGTCTTAATAAACACGGTTTTATTAGACTGACAAATGTTTACGTTATATGCTGTGCTTCAGATACGGTAATTTGTTGTTCCCTAGAATAACATCTGTGAGTGAAAATGATTAGTGTCTCTCATTTCAGAATTGTCTAAATGGATTATATTGGAAGCAGGTGAATAAAAATATTTAAAGCATTTTGTGGCATGAGGGTAGTAGATAATTGTTAGAATGCTTACCTCTTGGTTGGAATATTAAATGCTAGAGGTACTGTGGGCCACTAAATATAAATAAAAGAGCTGACTTCAGCTAACGACTCACTTTTGAGCATGGCTCCTTGACAGTGTTTATTGGTAATTGAAAAAAATGGCAAAGCAATTTTATGACTGTGCTTGGAGAAAAGAGCCCAGTCCATAACATGAAATCAGCCAGCAAAGCATTTTCACGATGATTACTCCAAACCCCAGAGCAATAGGACAATGCATTTTCAAAAGTTTCCTGTTATTTATTTATTTATTTTTAAACTTCATTGGAAAACATCACAATTCACAGAAAGCAAGATACTGATAACACATCCATAATCAATCATTTAAACAACTTAGAAAAAGAAAGAACCATCAAGGCTACATGCCAGCCTAATCTAAATACTTTGAAAACACATCCAGCCTTGGTTTAGACTGTTTTGGAGGGAAGGGGAGAGAAAAAGAGAAAGCGAGAGAGAGAGAATTGTGCGATAGTGGGCAGGAAAAGAGTTGTTTTTTTCCAAGCATAGTAGAAATTGTGAGATTACAGAGGTTCCTATGTTGAAAAATATATATATTTGGGAATAAGAAGAACAATGTCAAAGAAAATGTATATTTCTTTTGCATGCAACTGATCATTTTGTTGTTTGCATGAATTTAATATTTGGGATAGACCTTGTGAACTTCTGTTTTAAAACAAAAGAGAACATTTTTGCCTTTCCCAGCACTTGGCCTAGTATTTTACAAAAATCTAAGTGCTTGAAAAATTTACTTACACCAATCTTTTTTGCAACATTCTTTTCCTATGATATTTTAGAATATGATTAAATGAATTTATTCAACCCCAAATTCATACCATGTTTGGTAATATCAATCATTGTTCTCCAACTTACACTGCACTTTCTTTTTCCCCCATCCTCTTTTGCCCATTGTCTATGCTTCTTTCTCTTCCCAAATGACCCTCACACACCTTGATACCATTTACCTCAATCCATGCTGTTCCTTATATATCAGCCACTATTTCTTAATTTTCTACTTTTCTTTCTTTTTTTTTTTTTGAGGAAGATTAGCCCTGAGCTAACACCTGCTGCCAATCATCCTCTTTTTGCTGAGGAAGACTGGCCTGAGCTAACATCCATGCCTATCTTTCTCTAACTTATATGTGGAACACCTACCACGGCATGGCTTGCCAAGTGGTGCCATGTTCACACCCGGGATCCAAACCGGTGAACTCCAGGCCACTGAAGCGGAACGTGCACACTTAACCGTTGCACCACCAGGCCAGCCCCTCTACTTTTTTCTTTTTTCTTGTTGATTCCCAAACTTTTCTTATACCTCTAGACTATAATGACTTTTTTACATGAAACACCATTTAAGAAACAACAAGGGAACATTTAGAATAGCTTCGACTGTCTTGTTTGTCCCACAGCAGGGTTCAGCTTTTGCTGAATAACGAACCGCCCTGAAATTCAGTGGTGGACGAGGGCATCATCTGTAAGAGTGGGTGAATCTCCGGATTAGCAAAGGGCTCGCTTGCCTGGGCTTGGCTGATGGTTCCTCCACAGGCTTTGAATCTAGCTGGGCCTGGCTCCTCACTCGGGTTTGTGTTCAGATATGATCCACCTGTGCTCCCACTTACACCCTTCTGCCTATAAATTACCTTTATCTAGTCTAAAAGGACGGTAAGTAAATTTTTATTTTTATAAATCTGTGTGAGACAAGTTTCCCCAGTGTTTTGTTTAGCCATTTTTCCAACACTTGTAACAATTTCATAGTTATTTTCCAGCCTTCTATTTGTTTGCTCACATCTTTCTATAACTTTCCAGAAAAGTTATTGCCAAAAATTTTAGGTTTCTGTTACATCAGCCCCTGATTTCCAGATACCAATTTTTGTATTAGTTAGCTTTCTCTGTGCAACAAACCAATCAAAATTCTGTGGCTTTAAACACACCATTTATCATACACAGAACTTTGGGTTGGCTGGGGTCAGATGATCTAGGATGAGCCTGGTTTGGAAGCCCTGCTTCAAGTTATGGATCCTTCTGGGATTGGCTCTTCTTTGAGGCTGGGCTCAGGTCTACACCAAATGTGTATAATCTGGGGCTCAAACTGGAGTCAGGGGAGCATCTCTCTGGAAAGCTCTATGGCAAAGACAAAGACATTAAACGGCAAGTGGAAAGCCATGGGTTCTTGAAGTCCAGCGTCTTAACCAGCTCATTTTCACCACAAGCCGAAG
This sequence comes from Equus quagga, assembly GCF_021613505.1. NCBI lineage: Eukaryota > Metazoa > Chordata > Mammalia > Perissodactyla > Equidae > Equus > Equus quagga. Next base: position 11,197,935 of record NC_060275.1, on the reverse strand, counting down.
GTGAACATTGGACACTTTGGACGACTCATGTCAAGGGACCAGCAGGCAGGAAGGTGAAGCATCATCTTGAGAGGGTTAACTGCTACTGATTGTTAATTAGAGAAGAGCTGCTATTACACATTGGAAGCAGGGAAGAGTATGTTTGGTACCAATTTGGTTCACTTGGATGTTCTTGATACTCAGTTGTCCAACTTTGATGGTAAAAGACAAGTGCAGTAATTCTGGTCTGGAAATGGCCTAGTCCAGGTTTAGGGTCACACTGCCAGTTAAGCCACTGAGATGAGGAAAGGGGTTTGTTAAGGGTGTGGAGATTCTAGAATGGATAATAGAGAATAGCTATGAGGAACACCTCTAAGAATGTATATAAGGAAGCGAACAGGCGTGGGCTGTGGTAAATGTAGCATGCTGTGCAAATATTCCTTGGGTTACTGAACTTTTATTTTTAAGCTTACATTTCAATGGGTTTCTTTTTGTGTATTTTTTTCCCTTTGGAAGATTTTTTCCCCTTTTGGGAACCAGGTTCTATACGTTTGCTGAGGGTAAAGTTATAGAGATAGTTGCGTAAGATACACCTGAGACTATGTTAATTTTCTCTATCAAAGACACCATAAAAAAAGATACCATAACATAGCATCTGCAATTGGAGCTATATCTTGGTTGTGTTTATGGAACTACATCCATTGTCACCTTTGCGGACATATTGGGTTTAAGGTGAGTTTATTGGTGATATTGGAGATATAAATGTAACCATCTGTTAGATTTTACACAATTAGAGAAGTCAAATAAAAATATTATTAATATACTTAACATTTATTTACTGTTATTATGGCTCAGGCCCTGTCTCAACTGTTTTCTATGCATTATACCTTTTGCTAGCAAGCCTGTATAACAGGTACCACCCCTGCCTCCAATAGGTCTTTAAGGTTGGGACTGATGTGTGCCGCTCCTTCTAGGTTTTGATATTGCTTTTTCTTTACTGTCTTAGTGGAAGGGGGAGAATTTTAAAGGATTCCATTTGGCTGTAAGTGAGTATTTTCTCAATTAAAATTATTGTAGTATATAGAAAAGGTTTAATTGAAGTTGTCAAAATTTTAAATTTTGTGACAAAATGAATCTTTGACGAGATTAAGGGCTGAATTCATTTTTTAATGCAAACAAAAGTTATTAATATCTTAAGCAGAATATTATTTTATTATTTTTAAATATAGTTATTTTCTAGATCTACACATATAATAAAATCAATTTGTCAGTTAATATACAAATTTGTCAAAGTTATTTGATTTTAATTTGCATCACATCATTTGCATTCTAAACAGTTCCTAATTTGGGGATGATATAGTATCACTATTTATAGACCCCGCCTCTTCCTCAGTAGGCCTTTGAAACTCCTGTTGATATAAAGTATATAATTAGAAGTAATGAGAGTGCTCAGAAAGTACATTATTGGTCACAAAATCACTATAATTCAGGCTCTGACTCTAATTCCGTGCAAAACTACTTACTTTGAGAGCCAGCCCTGATGGCCTGGAGGTTAAAGTTCAGAGTACTCTACTTCGGGGGCCCAGGTTCCATTCTGGGCCCAGAACCACACCATTCGTCTGTCAGTTGCCATGCTGTGGTGATGGCTTACATAGAAGGATTAGATGGACTTACAACTAGCATATGCAACTATGTACTGGGGCTTTGGGGAGAAAAAAATAAAACAGAGAGGAAGATTGGCAACAGATGTTAGCTTAGACTGAATCTTTCCCAGCAAAAAAAAAAAAAAAAGATGTCTACAAATTTAAAAAAAGAAACCAAAAACTACTTTCCTTGATGAATTTTTCAAGGGCAGTTTTTGACAGAAAGTTCCAAAGTTTAATTTATTTTCTTTAAAAATGATAAACTATCTTCCCTAAATCATAGACTCTTAGACTGCTAAGTAGCCACTTACAACTCTATATGAGTTTTTATCAACTCATCAGAGGCGTGTGCCTTCAAACCTGTATGTACTTAAGAAACATAGATTTTAAGCTCAAATTATTCCTCACTCACCCTTTGCTGAATTTATATAAAAATAGAGAAATTAAATGGAATGTTAATTACTGATATATTACACATTTATTTAGTCTCCTATGTCCTAGACACGGTGCCAAGTGTTTTCCGTGTCTTATGCCACTTACTAACAAGCTAGGATATAGATACCTTTGAGTCTCTGTTTTACAAGTGAACATACTGAGGCAAGTAAAGCAGAATTTCCTTGTTTCTAGACACAGGGAAGGGCAAAGCTGGGAGTCAGACACAGTGCTGTTTAATGCTAGATTTACAGCCTGAAAAACTACAACACTCCAGTTCCCATCACAGCACATTTTCTATGTGCAGCGCCACTTGAACGTTTGACCAGGTTGTTTTTTTTTTTCCCAGTGGTCAAACGCTATCAGTTCCTCTGTGCTCTATTCTTTTTCACGTGGTTTGACTAAACATTGCATCCAGTTGCTAATACTGTTTAGCCCCGTGAATTGGTAATGACCAAACTTATGAGTCAAAAACACCAGCTCTAAGTAATTAACATGAAATCACATGTGGTTGTGGCCTTGGAGGATTTTGTGACAATAAAATATATCCTGTACAGGAAACTTTTAAAAATATTACCTTATTCACTTTGTCCGTTGACATATTAAGCAGATACACTGAAAAGTCATCATGATATCTGCTTGATCCTGACCTGAAGTCTATTGCTGAGCTGATTAAAAACAAAAGCGACATCCCAAATTTTCTCCTCAGTTTTCCTTTTTATTTTTATTTACATAAATGATTTAAATGTATAAGTTCATTAGTACCTTCCAGAATTTTTCATACATGATAAAGAAGTAAATTTTACTTAAAAATTTTCAAATGATTCACAAAATTTCATAAGTGATGTTAGAAATGATGAATTGTTGAGTTTAGTTTTTTATTTCTCTTTTTTCAAGCTGAGTTTATTATTTGTTTTTCAGGCTGAGACCAGCTGTATAAAGTGAATGAAAATTATTCAACTTTAGTCAATAACACTTTTGCCTTAACGCATGGCAGTCTTCAGTGATTGAAATAATTCATACGAGTGATAAAAATTGACTATGATGGAATTATCCTTTTGATCTCCTTAAAGTAATCTTTTTCTTAAAGGCAAACAAATAGCTATACCTCTTACTGTCTACTAACAATCTGTAATCTTCTTGCTGAGATTTTTTTGAAAACATAAATTTCTATGTATGTAGCGTAAAGATTCTATACAATCTTTCTTCTTATCAAGTGGTACAGAATTTAGAAGGAAGTTAATAGTTATACGGCATGTATACAAATAACCACTCATGGTGTTTTATTTCTTCATGTCTTTTATTTTTACTTAAAGATTGCATCTAATAGCTTAAAGATCATTGTTGTCTAAAAACTCATTGAAGTTAAGGTACAATAGTAAATGCAGATTGGCTGATGTGACTACAATGATACATGGAAATTTCCTGTCTGAAAATCCGATCGTGAAATCTGAATTCAACTCCTACATTTTGTTGTTGCTGTTGTTATTACTGATTTATTGTTTTAATAATAAAATATATCCCAGTCTCCCCATACAAAAAAAGGTTATATCTTCTATACATCAGGAATTCCAAGGCTTCATGTGTTTTCATGTACAGTTTCTTCCAGGATGAGTGTATTTACCCTTTTTGTTTCACAGATAAAATCTTTCAAATTCCAGTTGTTTCCTATAGCAGGAAAATGTCCCTACATTGTTCCTGATTATATGACTTATTTGTTAAATTTTCTTGTTAAGAACAACTTGGCAACCTCATTAATTGAATTTCCTCTTCTTGTTTTGGTCCATTTCTCATGCCATTTGCTATGGGTGGCATGGCTCTGGATTCAATGCCCAACCCTCCCACAGCCAGAGAGGTAAACTGATGAATACAGTATACTCTGATGTTCTCATACATATTCAGAGATTTTGATGGAAAAATAAAGGAAGGGACAAAGAAGGTTTTTTTGGGAGATTGGTAATTATATTGAGTCTTGAAGACCAAATGTGAGTGATAGAGTAATAAAAAGGAAAATGTAGTAAAATTCAAAGCACAGAGAGTACATTGTAGGCAGGCTGGTGGGAAACTCACTTCTGTACCTTATCATTCATATAGGCCTACTGTGATAGGAAATGCGCACCAAGAAATACAACGCAGAAGGATATAACTGAGGGCAGCAAGATTCTCCTTTTTATAGTAACGAACCTGACTCGTGCTATCCTCCCCCACCAAAACAGGCAAAATATAAACAGTATAAAAGAAAGGAAGCCTGCGGATCTGTGCTCCTGTGACCAGTGCCATAAAGATGATCAATGTACCTTTGAGAAAAACTGATGTGGCACTGCTAGGGAAAAAATGTGATTACTGAGAATCCTGAGGCATAGTTCTATGCCACACATGATGCAAGAACATACCGTCTAAGAAAACGTCATAAAATTAGTCCCAATCCCACTACTCTATTGTCACATGGAAAAAGAAACTGTAATTTTTTTTTGAGGAAGATTAGCTCTGACCTAACTACTGCCAACCCTCTTCTTTTTTGCTGAGGAAGACTGGCCCTGAGCTAACATCCATGCCCATCTTCCTCTACTTTATACGTGGGATGCCTACCACAACATGGCTTTTGCCAAGCAGTGCCATGTCCACACCCAGGATCCGAACCGGCGAACCCCAGGCCTCCGAGAAGCGGAACGTGCGAACTTAACCGCCTTGCTACGGGGCCGGCCCCAAAAATGTAATATTTATTATTAGAGACAAGCCCACAAACTAGGTTACACAAAAAACCCATAGTTAAGAAAGCGGTTCATTACTCAATCAATCCATACGTTTGAGACAAAAGGCAAAAAATTAGAATATTCTGTGTGTATATCACTTGTGAGGAGACAGGCCTTCTTGGAGAAATAATCAATTCTGAGACATATACAAGATGACCCCAGAGCATCTTTATAGATGCTTTATATAATTATAAAATGTATAAATATCTATGCATATATACACATGTGAGTATTTACACAATTTTCTTGCTGTGTCACCCAAAGAGCCTAAAAGAAATGAAACCACAGAAACAACAAACACATTTTGCTCCCAGATCTTGGTTTTTAATACCATTGTCCAATAAAAGCAAAGAGGTTCCTTGAAGAAATGACTGATTCTGAGACATAAGAGGGACACATATGAACCTGTAGCATCTTAGAGTTCCCAAAAGTAAGAAAGTTAAAAAGAAAATTAATGGAGGATGTAAGAGCCAACTGAAAGAGCTCTCACTGGCAAATTATGGAATAATTTGATCAAAAAAAGGAAGTATCACAAAAGCATTAATAAATACCCATGAGCCCATACTGATAAGTATAGATCATTCAACACATAAATAATGAGGGATACTAGACAAATCTCCTATGCAGAAAATCTCCAAATGGTTTATATAAATGTTCCACCCTCAAGTAGAGGTAGCATATCCCCACACCTTAAGGGTGGGCTGTGTATAGCGACCTCCTCCCAGAGAATACAGTGTGGAAAAGGGGAAAAGAAAGCAGCAACTTTACAGGGGAGAAACCTGACAAACTCGCCTCAGCCAGATGATCAAGGTCAACATCAACAGTCATAAATGATGTTGATAGTATGTACCATTGATATGAGAGAATAAAAATTGCAAGCTATGCTTGTAGTCTTCCTCCCCAAAACTCATAAGCCCAGTCTAATTATGGGGAAACATCAGACAAATCCTAATTGCAGGACATTCTATGAAATATCTGACCATGACTCCCCCAAACTGTTAAGGTCATCGCAAACAAGGAAAGTCTGAAAAACTGCAACAACCCAGACGAACCTAAGGAGACTGGATAACTAAATGTCATGTGGAACTTGGTTGGGATTCTGGAGCAGAGAAAGGACATTTTCCTTTGTTGTACTTTTCTATGTTTTCAAATGTTCCAAAATAAGTAAATATAGAAGGAAATGCTTTCTCATTAGATGTACATTAATTTCAGATTTCATGGAGTTGTGTAGCATGGCATTGTTTCCCCCATTTAAGCAAAAAAGGTTTCTATAGCTTCACTTTGTCTTTTGAACACTATCCCTGGGACTGCTGTCACAATCTAAAGATTCGATATTTTGATTTCATATTTTAGGATAATCAATTAGTTGCTATCAGATATATCATGAACTTTTGCTGTACTTCAAGTTTGCAAAATTTTATTTTGTAAGCAGGATATTTTCTATTTCTTCTTATTTTTCTCCTAAAGAATGGAAGCCCTTGGAATATCACACAATTGATATCAAGAATTGTTTGGGCAGACCTAGTGGCATAGCGGTTAAGTTCACACACTCTGCTTTGGCGGCCTGGGGTTCATGGTTTCAGATCCTGGGCGCAGACCCACACACTGCTAATCAAGTCCTGCTGTGGACATGTCCCACATACAAAGTAGAGGAAGGTTGGCAACAGGTGTTAGCTCAGGGACAATCTTCCTCATCAAAAAAAAGAATTGTTGGCAAAAAGGTCTAGGAAAATATTAGCATTTCATGTAATTTACAGGAAATAACCCAGATTGTACTTAAAAAATAACAAAAAAAAAGAACAGTGTATCAGTGCGCAAAAGGCTCATGCTGTGTTTGGGGAGGTAATGGAACATTGTTAGGGGAAAAATTGTCACCTCTAAAAGTCCTTTTTAAAGTTATGTTAAACTCTGTGTTTAGCCCATCCTAAATCATCTTAGGATATGCAAGATTTTAAATCCCTTAAGATCAGAAATTCTGCCTATCTCATTTGCCATTGTACGTCTAATCGAATACCTGATACATGCACTCAATGATTATTTCTTGAATGACCAGCGGGAAATCAAGGAAATAAAAATACAGTAGCATCTCCTAGTATATTTGGTAATAGCTAGTACATATAACATTTAATATTTTATAGTAACTTTCAATATTCCTCTCTGTTTGAGAGAGAGACAGAAATGATCATTCTTTTTATTCTGCATGTGTTCCTACTAAGGCTTCGCGAAGTGAAATAACTATGGAATAGGTGAAAGTGCACCTTACTTTCAAAATTCTGGATTCTAGATCTAACTTTTCTTCCTCTATGCCAAAAGTTGGCAAACTTTTTCCTATAGGACCCAGTTAGTAAATGTTTTCACCTTTGGGACCTGATGGCCTTTGTTGCTGCTACTCGTCTCTGCCATTTTCGCATGAAGGTTGCCATAGACAATTTGTAAACAAATGGGCATGACTGTGTTCCAATAAAACTTTATATAGAAAATTAGGCCACTATTTGTAGCTTGCTGACCTGTGATTTACATTATGCCATATCTCTAACGACATTGGGTTTATTTAATGTCTCAAGTATCATGACAGGAAATAGCTCTTGATTGAGAAAGTCGATAAACCTTTACAGGTTAAAATAAATTGAGAACAACAGCAAAAAAGTTATTAAATGATATTTCAAATGTGAGTGAAAATACCTTCTTGAATTTAATCATGTTGGAGTTCTTATTGTTACTCTTAGAGCATGAAACCCACCCTGTCTTTTCTGAGGGGAGAGAGTGGTTGGGATCCTCCGGGGTGTTACGACGCCAGCTCAGATAGGCGGAGTTTATGAGATGGTGAGGATACTCCAAGGAAAGCCGCTGACACTGCAAGCTGATGATGTTTGTAGTGTGCTGACAACGTGATTCATTCATTTAGGGACAGAGAAGTGGCTGCCTGCTGTTCTCACTGCCTGTTAGAAGATGTGTGGTGACCTTAGAAAGATAAAACCCGGCTGATGGAGCAACTGTAGATTGAACTGCAGGTTTAACCTCAGCTTTTGCTCCTCTGGGTCTGTAATCTTCCACCTTTCTTTCAGCTTGTAATATCTGCTCTGCTAACGCTATTTGACTGAGATTCATTTTCCACAATCCAGATACACTCTTACTTAATTTTTTATAGTATTCTGACTACTAGACCCAGAGTTCAATTTACAGTAACTTTCACATTCCTATATTACGTCTCTGTTGATGTTTTGGTGATTGTTTCACTAATTTTTTTCAGCATTTTATTTGATAAGTTGCTTTACCAATTATTAAAATAAACGTGTCCGTCCATAAACTTTTGGAAATAAGAATTTTCTATGTGCCATAACTTGGCAGTTTAAGAAAGGACTCAGTCAAACTTAAAGTGGAATCTGCAAAGTATGACATGAAGAAGACATTTCATAATTATGTAGCATAGATTCCTGAGATGTCATTGCTTTGTAGTATTCAAAGGTGCTTAGATAGTCATACTAGTTAAGTCAATTTAGTGGTTTCTCTGCATAGTATAATGGAAAACTCGTTAACTTGGTCTTATTCTTCGGAATGTATCTTTCACTGATTTTATGCCATTAAAATTATGTTCATCCTCTGGGGCTGGCCCCGTGGCTGAGTGGTTAAGTTCGCACACTCCGCTGCAGGCGGCCCAGTGTTTTGTTGGTTCAAATCGTGGGCGCGGACATGGCACTGCTCATCAAACCACACTGAGGCGGTGTCCCACATACCACAACTAGAAGGACCCACAACGAAGAATATACAACTATGTACCAGGGGGCTTTGGGGAGGAAAAGGAACAAATAAAATCTTTAAAAAGAAAAAAAAAATAGTTGAGAGGATAATTTCCTTTAAAAATTATGTTCATCCTCACTTGGTTATCAATTGCTAATTCTAGGCTTGATCAAAAGCAGATCCACCCAGAAACTACACCATGGTAAAAAATGACCCCCTTGTATATTGACAAGATCTTACAAAATTTATTCTAGTTTCAATGCACAATAAAGCATACATTTGCGTAGCTGTATGATTAAAAAGTTAAAGCATTATTATATAAAGGAACTGCATTTACATATTTTATATATTCCATAACATCAGCTACTATGTGACTTAAATACTTAAAATAACTCTGGCTAAAATTTAAAAAATGGAGAATTCAGCCAACTCAACAGCATAATAAATTTGTCTCAGTGTGGAAATCAATTCTCAAATTAAAATTTTAACAATTTCCCTGGCAACAGTAGCTCGTGCCAGCAGATGCACTTAGCCACAAACTACTAGATGAAAATATGCATTCTTCATTACAAACTCTGGCACTAATCCTGTATTTTTAAAAATAGGACTGTATATGCTCAGTGCCCTTGGACTGGTATGATAGCTGGATCTTAAGGTATAGAAAATGGAGATGAAAAACAGCATCATTTTCCATATACTTTTCCATATATTTTCAAGAAATACTTAAAGTTAGTTAGTTTGATGGCTTCCTTTGGAAAAAGCAAAGCAATCTTCTATGAATAAGACAATATTTTTTGGATCTTATCTGAAAAGTACACAATTGCTCCATTTGCCCTGTTAGAAACAAAGTATGATATTCTTAAGCATGTCTAATCAATACTCTGATAGAAAAATAAGCCTTTGACTTGAAGAATTAATGGAATCTCTGAGGTTATTCTAGAATCCAACATGAAATACAAAGTAACAGTTGAAATTCAAGACTGGGTCTCTTCTTTTCAGAGTATTGGATTAGTTACAATACATTTTTCCTCTTCTGGTTTATAGACATATTTGATTTCTATTTACTTACAGATATTTCTTTACCATATATTCAGTTTAGTTTAATAAGTGTAAATTTTTCTGGATAGTATATTTGCTTAGAGGTCTTCTTACATTTATCTCATATTTTCTTAATGTTTCAAAGCTACTTTAGAACCTCTCTAAGCATCATGGCAGGGTGAGCTCTCTCTCTCTCCTCCACCATACAACAAAAAATACATTCATACTCCAACAGAAGACATCCAAACACAACACAGAAGACATCTGAGAGACCCACAGAGCCATACAATAGAGGGCAGAAAGGATGGTGGCCCACTCAGGGGAGGAATGGAGTGAGAAAAGAAATCGTTCCCTCTCCAAAAGACTGCGACCCAGGACCCCATGAGCCCTCTGAGAGAGAACGGAGGAGGGCGAGGATGTTCATTCATGGGAACATCAAAGATCCCCAAGGGCCCTTGCAGCCTAGAGTAAAGGCTTCTACTGGGATGTAAGCTATCAAGGGGTATGACCTCATCAAGCCAACACCCCAAGACAGCAGATAGTGAGAGCAGAGCAAGAAAACCACAAGAGCACCCAGAAGAAAGTGCCCCTTCCCCCAACGGGCCTAGTGCTGGCTCCAGCGCCTGGGATCTCAGCAGACTGCAGAGGGCTCAGAATACGTGGCTCTTGACTGCAACCCAATGGTGATAGGCAGTAAGTGCAACTAAATAATACCGTGATGCACAAAAACAGAGCCATGGCCTAGAGTAGTATCAAAAATCATATTAAATCTCCAGACCAGAGAGAAAATGACAAGTACCCAGAAGTCAGTCCTGAGGACACAGAAATATGTAATCTAAATGACAGAGAATCCAAAATAGCTATTATCAAAAAACTCACAGGGCTGGTCCAGTGGCACAGGGGTTAAGTGCACACGTTGCGCTTTGGTGGCCTTGGATTTGCCAGTTCAGATCCCGGGTGTGGACATGGCACCACTTGGCAGGCCATGCTGTGCTAGGGATCCCATATATAAAACAGAGGGCATGGATGTTAGCTCAGGGCCAGTCTTCCTCAGCAAAAAGAGGAGGATTGGCAGCAGATGTTAGCCCAGGGCTAATCTTGCTCAAAAAAACCCTCAATGAGTTAAAAGAGAATGTAGAGAAACATTTCAATGATTTCAAGACCTAATTCACAAAAGAGATGGAAACTATAAAGAAGACTCAATCAGAAATACTGGAGATGTGGCGCCAGCCTGGTGGCACAGTGGTTAATTTTGCATGTTGTTCTTCAGCAGCCTGGGGTTTGCTTGTTCAGATCTTGGGTGTGGACAGACACACTGCTTGTCAAACCATGCTGTGGCAGGCATCCCACATATTAATAGGGGAAAATGGGCATGGATGTTAGCTCAGAGCCAGTCTCCCTCAGCAAAAAGAGATTGGTGGCAAATGTTAGCTCAGGGTTAAGCTTCCTCAAAAGAAAAAAATGTTAGAGGTGAAAGATACACTGTATGAGCTAAAACAAAATATGGATCCCCTGAATGCTCGAGCAGACATTATAGAGGAGCGAATCAGCGTAGTCAAGGATAGACATGTTGAAATGCTCCAGATAGAGGAGGAGAGAAAATTAAGAATAAAAATAAGTGAAGAAAGTCTCCAAGAAATATCCAACTCACTTAGGAAATTCAGCATAAGAATTGGAGATATTCAAGAGGGAGAAGAGAAGGAGAATGGAGCAGAAATCTTCTTCAAAGAAATAATAGCAGAGAACTTACCAAGCCTGGGGAAGGAAATGGAAATCCATATGGAATAGGCTATCAGATCTCCTAAATATGTCAGTGTAAAAAAACCTACTGCAAGGCATATAGTGGTGAAACTCGCAAAAGTCAATGACAAAAAAAAAAAATACTAAAGGCAGCAAGGTAGAAGGAAATAACCTACAAAGGAGCCCCTATCAGGCTTTCAGTGGATTTCTCTGTAGAAACCTTAATGGCTAGGAGAGATTGGAATGACATATTCAAATCTTTGAAGGACAAAAACTTTCAGCCAAGAATATTCTATCCCATAAGAATATCCTTCAGATATGATCGAGAAATAAAACTTTCCCAGATAAACAAAAGCTAAGGGAGTTTGTAGCCATGAGACACCACCTACAAGAAATCCTCAAGAAGGCCCTCATACCTGAAAAAAAAAGGGGGGGGAGAAAGGAGTTAAAAAGCACAGAGTAAGAAGATACATAGGTAGACAAAATCAGAAAATTGTAGCTATATATCCCAACAGGTTAGCAAATACTCAAGTATACCATTAAAGAGAAAGGGAATGAAAACACCAAAAACAAAGATAATCTTATCATTTTAACCACAAACTCACAATACAAGATGGAATAAGATGTGAGAAAAACAACTTAGGAGGAGAAGAGGAAAGAGACTGAATCAATTTAGTCTGAGGAAATAAGAGGACATCAGAAATTGGACTATCTACAAGATTGTGAATACAAACCTCATGGATGGTAACCACTAAACAAAAAAAGTAGAACAGAGACACAAATAATAAATAAGGAGAAAATAAAGAAATGCAACATAAAAAACAACAAAACTCAATTGGTAGGCCAAAATACACAGACTAGAAACAAAGGAAATGCAGAAGAACCAGAAAATAAGTGATAAAATGACAGCATTAAACCCTCATGTCTCAATAATTACCCTAAACGTAAATGGATTGAATTCTCCAATAAAAAGACACAGAGTGGTGAGATGGATTAAAGAACAAGACCCAACAATATGCTGCCTCCAGGAAACACATCACTGCTTCAACAAACACAGGCTCAGAATGAAGGGATGGAAGATGATACTCCAAGCTAACAGCAAACAAAAGAAAGCAGGCGTCACAATACTTATATCAGACAAAGTAAACTTCAAGATATGATAAGTAAGGAGAGACATAGAGGGGCAGTATATAATGATCAAAAGGACATTTCATCAAGAAGACATAGGACTTACAAATATCTATGCACCCAACACAAGAGCACCAAAATACATAAAACAATTATTAACAAACCTAAAGGAGATATTAACAATAACACAGTAATAGTAGGGGACCTCAAAACTCCACTCACATCAACGGATAGATCATCCAGAGAGAAAATCAGCAAGGAAACAGTGGAATTAAATGAAAAGCTAGACCAGTTGGACTTAATAGACATATATAGAACACTCTATCCAAAAACAGTACAATCCATATTCTTGTCAGGTGAGCATGGAACATTCTCAAGGATAGGCTATATGTTGGGAAACAAGGAAAGCCTCAATAAATTTAAGAAGATTGAGATGATAAGCACATTTTCCAATCACAATGTAATGAAGCTAGAAATTAATTACAAGAAAAAGGCTGAGAAAGGGACAAAGATGTGGAGAATAAACAATATGCTATTCAAAACCAATGGATCATTAAAGAAATTAAAGGGGAAAACAAAAAACATCTGGAGACTAATGAAAATGAAAACATACCATACCAACTCATATGAGATGCAGCAAAAGCCATATTAACAGGGAAATTCATTGCAATACAGGCTCACCTTAACAAAGAAAAATCCCAAATAAGCAATGTTAAACTATACCTCACTGAACTAGAAAAGTAAGAATAAACAAAGCCCAAAGTCAGCAGAAGGAGAGAAATAATAAAAATCAGAGCAGAAATAAATGCTATTGAAACAAAAAAGGCAGAAGAAAGAATCAATAAAACAAACAGCTGGTTCTTTGAGAAGATAAAAAAAAATTGACAAACCATTAGCCAGACTTACAACGAAAAGAAGAGAGAAAGCTCAGATAAATAAAATTAGAAATGAAAGTGAGGAAATAACAACAGACACCACAGAAATCCAAAGATTATAAGAGAATACTATGGAAAGTTATATGCCAAGAAAATGGGCAATCTAGAGGAAATGGAATAATTCTCAGACTCTTACAACCTCCCAAAGCTGAATCAAGAAGAAATAGATAAACTGTATAGACGAAGCACAAGTAAAGAGATTGAAACAGTAGTCAAAAGCATCCCAAACAAATAAAAGCCCAGGACCAGAAGACTTCCTTGGAGAATTCTACCACATTTTCAGAGAGGATTTAATACCTATCCTTCTCATGCTAGTCCAAAAAGTTAGGGAAGATGGAATGCTTCCTAACACATTCTATGAGGTCAACATCACTCTGATACCAAAGCCTGACAAGAACAACACAAAAAAGGAAAACTACAGGCCAATATTGCTGATGAACATAGATGTAAAAATCCTCAACAAAATATTCACAACCCGAATACAGCAATACATCAAAAAGATCATGCATCATATCAAGTGGGATTTATACCAGGGACACAGGGATGGTTCAACATCCGCAAGTCAATCAACGTGATGCACCACATTAACAAAATGAAGAATGAAAACCACATGATCATCTCAATAGATGCAGAGAAAGCATTTGACAAGATCCAATAGCAGTTTATTATAAAAACTCTTAAGAAAATGGAGATAGAAGGAAATTACCTCAAGATAATAAAGGCCATATTTGACAGGCCCACAGCCAACATCATACCCAATGAGGAAAAACTGAATGCCATCCCTCTGAGAACAGGAACAAGACAAGGATGCCCATTATCACCACTCTTATTCAACATAGTACTGGAGGTTTTGGCCAGAGCAATTAGGCAAGAGAAAGGAATAAAAGAAATCCAAACAGGGAGTGAAACTCTCACTGTTTGCAGATGACATCATCTTATATGTAGAAAATGCTAAAGAATCCATCAGAAAACTATTAGAAATAATTAACAACTACAAGAAAGTTTCAGGGTACAAAGCCAACTTGCAAAAATCAGTTGCATTTCTATACTCTAATAATGAACTTACAGATAAAGAACTCAAGAATACAATTCCATTTACAATCGCAACAAAAAGAATAAAATATCTAGGAATAAATTTAACCAAGGAGGTGAAGGACTTATACAATGAAAACTATGAGACATTGAAAGAAATAGATGGTGACGTAAAGATATGGAAAGAGATTCCACTCACATGGATTGGAAGAATAAACATAGTTAAAATGTCCATACTACCCAAAGCAATCTACAGATTCAATGCAATCCCAATCAGAATCCCAATGACATTCTTCATGGAAATAGAACAAAGAACCCTAAAATTCGTATGGGGGCAACCAAAGACCCCGAATGGCTAAAGTAATCCTGAGAAAAAACAACAAAGCTAGAGGAATCACAATCCCTGACTTCAAAATGTACTACAAAGCCATAGTGATCAAAACAGCACAGTACTGGTACATAAACAGACACACAGATCGATGGACCAGAACTGAAAACCCAGAAATAAAACCACACTTCTATGGGCAGCTAATCTTCAACAAAGGTGCCAAGAACATACAATGGGAAAATATAGTCTCTTTAATAAATGATGTTGGGAAAACTGGATAGCCATATGCAAAAGGATGAAAGTAAACCATTATCTCATGCCATACACAAAAATACTCTCAAAATGGATCAAAGACTTGAAGTTAAGTTCTGAAAACATAAAACTCCTCAAAGATAATATAGATAGTACATTCTTTGACATCAAACGTAAGAGGATCTTTTCCAATACCATGTCTTCTCAGACAAGGGAAACAAAAGAAAAAAATAAACAAGTGGGACTTCATCAGACTAAAGAGCTTCTGCAAGGCAAAAGAAACTAGAATCGAAACAAAAAGACAACCACCAATTGGGAGAAAATATTTGCAAATCATATATCTGACAAGGGGTTAATCTTGATAATATATAAGGAACTTACACAACTGAACAACAAAAAAACAAACAGCCCAGTCAAAAAATGGAAAGAGGATATGAACAGACCCTTTTCCCAAGAAGATATACAGATGGTCACTAAACTCATGAAAAGATGTTCAACATCACTAATCATCAGGGAAATACAAATCAAAACTGCACCAAGAGACCACCTTACTCCTGTTAAAATGGCTATAATCACTAAGACTAAAAATAACAAATGTTGGAGAGGGTGTGAAGAAAAGGGAACCCTCATATCCTGCTGATGGGAATGCAAACTGGTGCAGCCACTATGGAAAACAGTATGGCGATTCCTCAAAAAACTAAAAACAGAAATACCATATGACCCAGTT
Source organism: Equus quagga (assembly GCF_021613505.1). Classification (NCBI taxonomy): domain Eukaryota; kingdom Metazoa; phylum Chordata; class Mammalia; order Perissodactyla; family Equidae; genus Equus; species Equus quagga. The sequence goes on along the minus strand of NC_060275.1, from coordinate 11,182,210 downwards.
ATCCCACTACTGTGTATCTATCCAAACAACTTGAAATCAACAATCCAAAGTAACATACGCACTCCTATGTTCATAGCAGCACTATTCACAATAGCCAAGACATGGAAACAATACAAGTGCCCATCGACTGATAATTGGATAAAGAAGATGTGGTATATATAAATGATGGAATACTACCCAGGCATAAAAAAAGACAAATTCATCCCTTTTGCACCAACATGGATGGACCGGGAGGGTACTATGCTAAGCGAAATAAGCCAGACTGAGAAAGACAAACATCGTATGATTTCACTCAAATGTGGAAGATAAACAAACACATGGACTAAGAAAACAATTCCGTGGTTGCCAGGGGAAGGAGGGGGTAGGGGGTGGGCACAGGGGGTGAAGGGGAGCACTTATGTGGTGACAGACAAGAAATAATGCACAACTGAAATTTCACAATGATGTAAACTATTATGAACTCAATAAAAAATAAAAAACTTCATTTTTTCTCCTAGATTTTGTTGTGTTATACTTTGCTTTAAAACTCCTAATTTTGAAACTCTCAAGTTTTTCTGTGATATTTTTCAACTAAATTTATTTCAGATTATTTCCTCTTTATATAAAATTAAACTTTGAACTATGTTTGTTCCTGGTGACCTGAAGAATAGCTTAAGTTTTTTCTTTATTTCTCAGGGAACAGACACCCTGGAGGTTTGCTCTATAAACTCCAAAGTCTACTGACAGTGTTTATGACACGGGTGTATCCAAGGACCATGGAAGTGCTTTTATATTTGTATTCTTCTTCCTACATTTCTACTTGAAGAACTTAACTATGGTTTCACTCTATGTAAATAATACCAACTACATGGACTAATTGTACCATATCTGTCATCCTTTCTCAGCCGGATTCCAGTTGGCCTCAACTGTAAAAGAAAAGTCATTTTAGGATTTTGTTCTCCCAGTTTTTAAAAATGTAATCTCTTTATTTGAGTATCCTTTATACATATATTGAATTTAAGAATGGAATTAATGGACATTTAAAAAGTTTTTACAAGGTTTATACAAATTACATGCATTTAAGATACACACACATATATTTCAAAACTGCAACTTTCAAACTGCAGAACCTAACTTTGGTTATGCCTTTGAGGAGAAAGTGATGTAATTTTTTCAGAAAAGTAAAACAATACATTTTAAAGTGTTTTGTTCATGAGAAAATCATCACAGCTTGTATATGAAGTATATTTTTCAGGTAAAATATATAATATATATTTTTTCGGTAATGAATTGAATAGTGACATGATAACAACTTGGACAGTCGAAACCTGATTCCTGGTAGCAGAGATTAACATATTATATCACATTTTAAAATCATTTATACTAGTAAGCATTTTTCTATGCATTGAAATTCTACGTTTTAACTGCAAACTATTCTGACCAGCTCTGGTTGTGACTGAAGTGTCTTGCTACTTAATGCACATATGGTTTCGTGTATATATAACCATGCATCGTGCTTATGGTCGCAGTATTTATGTGAAAAAAATAGTATGCCTGCAGCCAGATAGGGGAATCATAAACAGTAAGGCCAAAATATTGTAATAGTCTCCAATTTTACATAATATACTAATAATGTTTTCTCCAGAAGTTTGGATGTATACTTCAAACTTGTCATCAACTAAACAATAGGCATTTTATACCATGAAACAGCTTCAATCTACTAAACACAAAAGCAAAAATTGTTTTTAAAAAACCACGAGTGTACACACTTTTAAATTTCTTTATGATAAAGAAAATGCTGCTGGATTCTTTTTTGCTACTGTACTGTAATCAATGTATTATCAGCAGTTTACATGTAATTCATATTTTAATTGAAAATATAAGGAATTAACTGAAACTCTGAACTTTATTTTTAAACTTTCTTTAACTTTGAAGCATATTCCCATTATTCCAATGAGGAAAGATTCATTTTAACATTCTAGCCCATTTTAGTTCTTGTAATGAGCCTAAAATAGCTGCCAGCTTGCAGTGCTGGAATTAATGATAATTAAATATAACACAAAATGTATTTCCATATTTTGTATTGCTCAAATGATTTCATCTCAGATGTAGTATGATTCTTTTTAGAGATGACTACTTCTATTTAATCTCTTTTTCAATTTTAATTTGAATTTCATATTGTTCGTGACTGTTTAATGAATATTTTGGGAGATGGCCATAGTGTTGTTAATTATACTAGAGACTGAGTATAATTAATTCTTTTGGACCCAAAGTCAGCTAGTTAATCGATTTCTGATGAAACTAGAGATTAAACACAGATAGTTCACCTCTTCCTTCCTTCATTTTAATTCTTCTCTCCTTCAGTTCAGTCAGATTACTTTGGGAAGTCATTGCTGGCAAACCAATTTGTGGAGCTGTTTTGGACATTATCCAGATGTTAATAGATGGGTGATCTTTTCTGTCATGATAGCTTGATATCGATTTCTGAAAATGAAGAATTTTTAGTTTTAGTTATTGAGAAGCAAAAACCATCATTCTTATTTATAATCATATTTAAGTAATTTATAATTGTCTACTAACAATAGGTTCATGTGCTCATACACATGAAAAGTTGTTGCCATGGAATTCCTAATAATTCTAAGAAAGCAAAGAAGCAAGGGTCACCTTATTCCCAATACGTTTCCCACTGTACAGTGTTTCCAATTACTGAGTTAGTAACTCATGAGGGCCAAACTGATTTCTTAAACAACTCAATGCTCTTAGTATTGTTTAAAAAACACAGTAGCATGGATGGCAGTTTGTCATTTTTGATGCCATACATAATGGCATATTATCTTTGGATGCTATAAAATGCCTTTAGAATCGAAAAAAGAAAATGAGATATAGTAAATTAACACCATTCCTTTTAGTCGAGGAATAAAAATTTAAGGCTCTTCTTTACATTTTTCATATTATTAGAGATAATTTTTAAATATATTTTGTGAAATGCATATTGCAACATTTTAACAGTGATATCCTCAAATAATAATGTGGACTACAGGCACTGAGCTTGATGAATTATTTTACACTAAATCAAGTCATATGGCTTATGCTTGTTTCAAGAAAATTTAAGATCCTTGCTAATGTATTTCCCATACATTTGAAAATTGATTCTTACATTTACTTCTGTTAGCTTTGCAATTTTCAGATTGTGCCAGAGAATTCTGGGAAAACCCCAATAACTTTATGATTCGACATAAATTGAACAGATACAATCCTTTATAATTTGACCACAGAATTTGCAATTGTGCTGCAAGACTTTGCTGATGAAGACACCATTTTGGCAAAATAAGATGCAGATATGTTTTAAGAGTCCATTTCATTATCTATAGATAGACCATTGGGTGACGTTTCTCCTGAGTCAAATCCTTGAAGTTTCAATTTGCACAGCTGCTCGGGAATGAGTAAGGGTCTCAGTACTCAGCACATGATATCAGGCAAGGAAGTCGTTTGATTTTCATAAGAAAGTGAACTGTATTCTAGACATCAAAGAATTTGAAAAGGAGTCAAAAAATGTGATGTGAATTTCATTATTTAAGTATAGATTTAACAAGCAAAGCAACATTAGGCTCCTCATTATACTGAAGAAGTTTTAAATGGTATTTGATTTGCATAAGCATAATAACATGGTTTAATATGCAAATCTTATCTCTAACTATATATTTTCAACTAAAATATGCGGTGCTTTCTTATGTGCATATTATAATATGGTTAAAATAGTTGGTGATTATATTCTTATTTTTTTTTCAGGTGATTATACTTTGACTTTCTGAGATAGTTCATATTAACATATTAATTCATTTTATGTGACTTAGAAGCATGCATAAACTTCCAAATAACATACCATTTTATTTATTCATTAAGATTTCATTTATAAAGGGCCGCCCCGTGGCCAAGTAGTTAAGTTAGCACGCTCCACTTCGGTGGCCCAGGGTTTCGCCAGTTTGGATCCTGGATGTGGGCATGGCACGCTCACCAGGCCATGCTGAGGCAGTGTCCCACATAGCACAACCAGAGGCACCCACAGCTAGAATATACAACTATGTACTGGGGGATTTAGGGAGAAGAAAAAGAAAAAGAAGATTGGCAACAGATGTTAGCTCAGGTGCCAATCTTTAAAAAAACACAAACAGCACTGTTTTTGCCTGGGATCTATTATCACATATAAATAACATTTCTCAGACACTTTCCAAAATCTCTACTTTTCTTGCCTAAATATTAGGAGGAAGACAAAAAGTGTTTCTAGTAATTCTAAAAGCAGAAACAGAAAGTTTAGCCAGGAAAAAATAGATGAATTATTGAAGATGAGTCTGAGCAGATGTGATAAATATGACAGCCACAGTGAAAACAAAATGACCACTGAGGCTACAAGTCAGTTCGTCTAAGGGCAACAGTTATGATCAGAGATAACGTGTAAAATGTAAGGTGATAGACTCTAATACCATTAAGAGCTCCTTCTTACCCAAAGGCGTAAGTTTTTCTTGACTTCAGGAGTCAATCTTTTCCCCTCAGGATACCCGTTGGTTGTGGCATGGCAGTGGCTCTGCCTTTGAACTACAAGTCTTTTTTCCAGATTTTAGTAGAAAGACGAGCTACTGTTCTCAGGGCAGGGGGAAACACAGCAGCTGGAAATAAGCAATGGCCCCTCAAGCTTCTGCTTGGATATGATAAACATCACATTTGTTCATTACATCACATTTGTTCATATCCCATTGACCCTGAAGGTTCCCTGGCTGTAGGCAAGAGTCAGTTTCCTTCTCACAGAGAAGAGGGAGTGAATTCTGGGGGAACAATAACCCTATCACCCACAGTGCTCTTCTCACCATCTCTGCTTGATAGATGGGGAAGAAGAAGTTGTGTCTGTTCAGCAGGCACATATATGCCTAACTAACTTATGCAACACCACACTTCCAGGAAATGGTAGGGCCCAGATTGGAACCCAGGAATTTGGGCTCGAAAGCCCTTGATTTTTTTTTTTTTTCAGAGGAAGATTAGCCCTGAGCTAACTACCGCCAATCCTCCTCTTTTTGCTGAGGAAGACTGGCCCTGAGCTAACATCCATGCCCTTCTTCCTCTACTTTATATGTGGGACACCTACCACAGCATGGCTTTCACCAAGTGGTACCATGTCTGCACCCGGGATCCGAACCGGCAAACCCTGGGCCGCCGAGAATCAGAACGTATGAACTTAACTGCTGCACCACCGGGTCAGCCCCGAAAGCCCGTAATTTTAATCACTCGGTCATGTTTCTTTTAATGGTAGGCAGAGTTTCTAGTCTGTTTGATTTCAAAGTCCATACTCTTCAGACTCTACAGATAGTTTGCTATAAAAATCTGTCAATATTACAAGATATTACCCAGCACACAAACATCAAAGCTGTGTATATTCCAGTCTGTCTATTCAGCCTGCTATTCTGCCAGTTTTCATAACCCTGAATACCACTTGCAGTTTCCAAGGCAAATACCCCATTCTGATATGAAATTTGCACAGTGTATCTTCTCCATACTCCTTCCATCTTGAGTTACTTGAAATATTATTTATTTTCAAGTGTCTTCTCTGAATGATTTCCTTTATGCAACCTCCTTAGACCTATAAAACTGACAAAATCACTGCCCCCTCTGTGATCCCACAGGAACTTGAAATATATCTCTATACAACTCATACCATATTGTATTATAATGGTTAGTTTATAAAATGGTTCATTTAGGATTCCATGAATTTCTTACGGTAGTGAGACTGATTTACTCATCTTTATCCCCACTGTCCTAATATGGTCCTGGTCAAATAGTAAGAATTAATTATGTATTTGTTGAATGAATGGACTCACATTAGAGGAATGCAAAAAAGAAGTGTGAGTTTATTATTTCATAAATATATGCATTATATGTTTGATGATTGCATATTTATTATTAACTCTGTGAAAAACTAAATAAAATTTCCCTGTATATCTTGGCAAAGGCAGTAGTCTGGAATCCCATCAAGTTTGCATCTTTGTATTGGGTATCTGTTTTCTATCTTGGTTTGAGTTATTAACCTGACTTCCAATAACTTTTGGCCCAGATGACCTCATTATGCATAAGGCAAAATGCTTCCATTCATTCAGACTGCTTTTACAGCAAACTGTGGTAGTTCTCTTGTAAGTATAATAAGGACATAGCAATTTTAATTGAGGACATTACTAAGATTTATTGATCCACATGTGCTAATGTTGGAATTTAAAGGTCAAGAAGCCATAATACGGACACAAAAATGTCAGTTTTATGGATTTGCTGCCAGACATAGGGTCATTTTAAAAAGACAGCCCTGATTCCCTCAAACTTTCAAGTACATTCAGTATGAATAGTCTTCCTCCTACCGTTATATAGATATCAATGTCTCATTTTATGTTGCTGTTTTATTAGATTGGAAAATACAATAGGATACCACTAAGAGTGGAATCAGATTTATTTTGGGCAAAGTAAGAAACATTATCAAATTTATAGTTGATGATTTACCAAAACCTCCCACCAATTGATTGTAGTCAGTATTCAATACAGGCAACATGTTCAAGCAGACAGGTGCTTACATATCAGGGGGCAAGTAGATCCTTGTTTGTGGTTGTCTTGCTGTTGCTAAATGGCTAACTGACTTGAGTCCCACTCTGTCTGTTTTCAAAACAAATGAATTTGAGCTTTTATTTTGTGAAAATTATCAAGGAAGGGATATGGGTTTAAGGATATGAAACATATTTTCCTATAATGAGTAAAGTAATAAATGATCTGTATAAATATGTGTGGATTATAAATAGAGCTATTTAAGAGAAGTCATAGATATACAGGACATAAAAATTTTATTTTTTTGTCTTTATTTCAGAATTTCTTCTCTTGCTTCACTTGCTTTTTCTCTGAAGTGGAAATCTTGACTACTCCCAGCCCAGATATTGAGTTTCCTTAAACTTTCATTTCCTGCCCTTTACCCCCAAATCCTGACTTTTTGGAAATTGCTTCGCCCTTATGACAACATGTAATCACAGAATTAATGTATTATTTTTATGCGAATTGTTGTTCTCATGCTTTGCAGGGAAAACACAAAGATGAACAACATTGCTGTAAAGGTGCCTACAGTGCCTATGTTATAAGAGACAGTTCAATCACCTCTTCAATGTGTACTTAGCTTCATTCAAGAAACGTTTATTTGGTATCAACGTGTCAGGCACTTTAAAAGAAGAAACAATCTCTATCTTTAAGTAGTTGACAGTCTAGTGTAAAAAAATTAATTGTATAATATGTTGTTAGTAGTGTACACATTTCTATTATGACTGAAAACATAAGACAAATTAAGAGATTTTATGGTCTTCTAAACCTAACTCAGACCCGGAAGTCAGAAATTAGGTAGAATACAATTCAAAGATCGCTTCAGTCAGCAAACATTTATTTATTTGTCTGCTCTGTGCCAAACTCCTTGGTATGTGTGGGGTGTGGATAGTTGAATAAAACATCCTTCAAGTGATTACATCTGTTAGAGAGACATACTCATTAACAGATATTTTCCATTTGATGCAGTGAGTTTTTATTAGCATTTGGCTCTCAATTCTAAAGAAACACAGAGGGCAGGCTTGCAGCCAGACCTGCACAAGGTCTCTTAGAGGAGCCATCTGAATTAAAGCTTAAGACAATATACAATCAGCTATGATGTAAATGACATAAAAACATATGTAAAAATATGTTTATTTTTAAAATATTCTATGGCCTTTTGGATGTTGGAGATTTTACTGCTCATTGGGAATAACTTCAGAAATTTTCTAGCGAGGATGATTTTTGAACTAGGTCTTGAAAGTTCAAAGGATTCCAATAATCAGTCCTAACACTTACGTTTTAGGAGGAATCATTTGATGCTAATCTCCAAAGGAATGACACTCAAAGAACTGACTAAGTGCAAAAAGAAATCATTTCTCCACTTGATCATGTTTATGTGCTTTCTAGGGAAAAAAAAAACTGTTATGCATAGGATCATTATATATGTATGTTAAGTTATATGATTATGGAAAAATTTATAAGAACAATAAAAGACAAGTGTCAAATACAATAGGGTTATGAAACTTATTAAAGAGCATCTGCCCTGTGCACTGTGTCATGAATAATTAGTAGATTGTACTTTAATTTAAATCAATGAACCTTATTGATCACCAAGAATTAAGTACATGAGTGTCTGTGTGTATATATATGCGCATGTGTGTATGTGTGATCACAATGTTTTCATCCCGAGGTTTACTATCTTTTAGTAGGATATAACACATTAAAATACAATGAGAATACATTAGTAGTAAAAAAACTTGAGAGAATTATAGCCAGAGTCAAAGGAAAAATCAAAAAGTGAAAAAGATCATAGACTGGAACCATTGGTACTGTTTTTAAAATATTATTATTTTTACAATTTTATTGTATTTTTATGATAGAGAGTTGAATACGCAGGAAACAAGCTGAAGAAATGCAGGGAAACAGCAAATAAAGGTGCTAATAATAAAAACAATGAGTAAAATATTGTGTCTGAAACAGTTTCTATAGATGTATAAAGGACAGTAATAAGCTGAAAAATGACTGGACAATATCTGCAAAAATAAACAAAAGAAAACATTTCCTAAAGTGATATTAATTATAACATATGAGATCATTTAGGTGGAATATGTGTGAGGAACCAATTACAATAAACCAAATAATAGAGAAATAAAAATAAAATTTGAAAATAGTAATGATAAATAAACCAACAAAAATACTCATATTAATAAGGTAAACGCCTTGATCCAACATTACATTGGCTCCATAGTTCACGCACTGTGTTTGTTCATTGCAATAGTATCAGCACATAGTACCCTAGCCTAGCCCGTCGTAGGTACTATGATGTTCATTGGATGGATGAAATAGTTATTGAACACCTACTGTATACAAAAACCAAACCAGTGAATACCTGAATAAAAGAACAAATATGATACACATCATAAATTTGAAGAAAGAAAACACGATCTAGATTTAACTGTAAGCCAGGACAAAAGGAGAAAAAATAGGTGAAATAATTTCAAGAAAAAAGCCTGCGTTAGTGGAAGAAAGTGATGTGACTAATAGATTGAGATGATTAGTTCTTTTGAAACAGTGCCTCTGCGACGTCTATGACTCACATATATTGGGGCAGCAAATGAGAAATTTAAGAGTGTTGAGTTGGTGAAACGTTTATCAAGGAAAAGGCTAAGACGAATTGTTGTGGTATTCTTCAAAGTAGTCTTGGTAGAACTTAAAAAAATTAGGTTATTTTTGTTTCTGATGTGTTTCTAAGGATGATTACACTTGAAGGCCTTCTTTTCTTCATTTTCACATGTAAATATCCTTCTCTGCTCACTCCAAATGTAAGCAACTTTCCTGCACCTTCAACTTTCATGATGCCTCATTTTTATAATACCCAACCCTGCAAAGCACTTTGTATTCTTAAATTCTTCTCCTTACTAAAACTAACTTTCTACATAACTCCTATTTCCTTAAAGGCTTAATGATTATGCTTACTGATTTATTCCTATGATACAACACTTAAGTAACAATTGTGGCAATTGTTTCCTGTTAAAACTTCAATGGAGATGAGAGTTACAGCAGTAGTGACGTTGTTGTTTTCTTTTGATTTTGTTTTGTTTTGTTTTTAAAGGAGGGTGACCATAAAATCACATTTACTTAAAGAGCAGGACTTCATTGTGATTATTCACTTCCAGTACCTGATTTTAGGATATTGCTTCTTCTGGATAGGATTTACCACTCCTAAAAAACCCTTTGAAGTTAAAATCATCTTTTGGAAGTCTATCTCAAGTTTCATTTTATTTCTAAAATGTTATTACCAAAACTAAGATAACTCTTTTGGGTTATTTTCTTCCTATCTTTTCCTCCTCCTTTATCCTTCTTTCTTTCCTTTCCTTGTAAATAACCAGTATGTGTCTAAAAATAGTTGTGTACAATATACAAATCAGTTTCTTCTAGCTGTGTACCAACATGCACGAAGTCTTGTTGCTGTTGACAAATAGAAATGGCAAGCAATAGGATATATTGGAGTATATGAGGAAGCCATTTGGTGTAAACCCAATTCAGCCTGACTTTGTTTTTCCAAAAGGGCCTGATGTGACCATTGAGCATGCATTGTATATCTGCTTTAAACATTTACTATGGCAAGAACGAAGGCCCTTAAGATAAAGGTACAGCTTCCCCCCACATTGGCATTTCCTTAGGGATAAGCATCTTTCCCTAGGCTAGGAACTGATTGCTGCACTCACCTTTGACCACACAGCTCACCTGTGACCACCCAGTTCAAGACAACAGACCTGCCACCCTGCTGTGTCCACCGAGACAGCAGACCTACCTGCTGTGTCCATCAATTGCTGTGCCGACAGACCAGTCTCACGACTACTGTAAAAGGGACATTTCAATCATATGTGAAACATCCTCTTTGGGGGTTTATAACCACTCTGTACACCCCACTTCTTTGGTGCCCTTTCTTCCTCTGGGAAGAAAGGCCCCAGGCCATGGTCCTCACATTTTAGCTCAGAATAAACTCACCCAAATTATCGTTTATAGATTGGTTATGGATTATTTTCATTGACACTGCCCTTAATCCAGTTGATGTTGGCTAATTACTTCATTTATAGAGTCATCCTGAAGGCATGTTTTGTTATATGTTTGGTAAACATTTGATTATCTTTGAGTAAAGCTAATTTGAAAACATCTGGATCATGAAATGTTTACGCTCTATAATTTTCTACTCATTGCTTTCATATTATAGGGTCATGATGAGAACCTGTGTGAAATATACTTAATTTCTAAATCATGTTATAGATTTAGCCATGTTCAAAATTGTGAAACAAATTATAATGTTAGAACGTTTCCGTGTTTTTGCAGCATTTTAGAAGATATCTCCTGTCATACTAAGTATGTAAATGAATTAGGATTTTTAATAAAGGCAGCAAAGGTGTTTGCTTGTTAAGTCAATAAAGCTTTTATTATTTTGCCCAACAACATCCTAGAAAAAGGAAACTGACTAAAAATTTAAGAGAAAAAATTCCAAGGAAGGAGAGAGTTAAAATGTTGTACATATTTGAAATCATAGGCTAATCAGTAGTGAGTGAGAAAAAAAATAGCTTTGTTAACAGAAGTGGATCAAAATACTAGATTATTAGTTTGGCCCTACAACAATTTGTCATTTACTGAGCGTTACTCTTAACGTGCCTTGAGACCTCCAAAATCAATTTGTGAAATCCTGCTAATAAGGTGAAAAGAAAATGCTTAATATCCATCAGAAAAGAAAACTGTGGTTTGGTGAAATTTCATCTGGTCTTTGATACAAGTGTTTTGTATTCTGTTCTTTCTGGATGGCTGATAGCCGTATTTGAGGGATATATTTTTTTAACTACCATCACAGTGGTCAACATTATGGTCTTCGTGGGAGATACGATGCTTTTGTAAAACATAGTAACTGGAATGCTGCTGTATGTTCATGTTCTTTTTTGTCTCCTTGTATTAAAAAACAAAATTCAACCAAGCAAATTTGAAGACCTAATTGGCTCTATTAGGTAATTAATGAATCGGGCAACATCTCATTCAACAAGCAGAGAGATTCTCTGAGGAGTTGTACTAAATGGAAGGTTTTCATAAGAAAGAAGGTGGGGTAAAGAAGCTATTATCTAAAGAAAAGAGAGGATTACTTTTAGGCCAGGACATCTTCTTTTTAGGTGGGAAGGAAATACAAGGGTTTTATCATGTAGATGCCTCCTCTTCCTGTGGGGGATGGTGAGGGCACACAGGACAAGTTACCTCATTGTTACTGGCCAGAAAATTCCAGACTGGTTAATTAAAATTACCTTCTGGGAGAGGTTAAAACTGCAATTAGGTTAGGTATTAAATCTAGGTTTGGTGTTACGAGCACTAAGCAAGTGATGCCATTGTGGTCTTGTGTTTTTCTCTTTAACACTTGGTATCGTGTCACTTTGGAGACTTTCTGCTGAAGGTCAAATGTACTTTGTTTTTTAGAATACGATATTATTGATTTGGAAATTATATTTTCTCTTAGACATACACAGATAAGTTTAATATCTATCCATTGACATCAGTGATATTTAAAATTCATAGATAATTTAAAAAATCTAAGCCAACAGGGAGAAGCATTAATTTTTCATGTAAATAAAAGTAGACAATGTGGATGGTTCAATAATGTTGATAAAATTTCCTAAGATAAGATTTAACCTGGGAGCTATAATATCATACTTAACGTCAATATCAAGTTTGCTTAACCTTTCTATCTTTCTTTTCCATTCCAACATTTTTTCTTTTCAATAAGTGTGCAAAAATTTGTATTAAAATATGGCTCTACAATGATAAACAGTACACAGCCAAAACAATTTAAAAATAAACATAGTAAAAAAGTATTAAAGATGGAATCAGCCTAGGTGATGTGGCCTATATCGAGGATTAATTTGTCACCTGGGTAGTTATTTATTCAAACCACTTTTTCCAGTAGATTGTTTCAAAGTATGGGTCCTTATTCTTCTTTGCCAGGTAATAGGAATTTTGATAAAAGGAAAGTTAAGGATTTTACTGCAAATAGCTTCAACAAATCTAAAGGCTACCTACTTCTCCTCTAACAATATTATATTATACAGAAACAAATGGCACTAATTTACAGAAATTTAAACTGGGAAAGTTAATTTAACTGAATTTGATTTTGTAAACTAAGTTCCCAAAATTACTAGTGCTTGAACATTTTAAATATGTTTTGTGAAAACACCATATAAAATATTAGCTATGTAGCTTGCATCCTTGAATCCCCAAAGCTTTGTATAGTTAATTTCGTATGTGTGCAGTTGTGAGTGTAACACAAGCAAATGCTCAACTATATTACAACTGTGATGACTATATCAATATCATTTCTTTCCTCAAAATGCGAACAGTGCATCAACTCCCAGTTTTCTCATATTATTGCATTTTAAATCCTGCAACTATCAGTACGTTCATCAAGTCTGAAGTATATCTTCTGTGAATACAAATGCCATGAGACCAATAATTTTGTTATTTGAAATTGGGAATTTTATTCCAGAAGAAGGATACATGGATACGAAAACATAGTCTTGTTATTTTGATTTGTGCTCAGCTACATTGACAATACAAGCAAAAATAATATTATAATAAACAGTCTCAAAATTGAATTATTTAGCATTAAAAAGTCAGTCAAAATCCTATGTTGATAAATCTAGGTGAAATATAGTAATGTTTAGTTGGCATAATGTATGCATAATGCCCCAGGCTTATCCAAAATTTGAAGATTTAAACCTATGTTTTACATATAGGGATAGATATTAAAATGACACAGAATAAAAATGATTGTGATTGAGGTTTTCAGTAAGACATGAGTATACTGAAATATTACACCATAGCCTTTTAAACTAAGGATTAACCTTCCATGAGACCTGTTCCATAGAAAGAAAGAAAATAATAAAAATTTTAGATGCATACAATGCTGCCTAAAGTCCTGTTTTAATTCACATTATTAGTAACTCAGAGGTCCTTTCTCTCATAGCTAATGCATTCAGTATTTCACAAAATTGGACAAGGAGTGCAATTTATCGAACTAGAACTCAATACGTCACACCCTTTTGAAATAGTACAGCAGTTCATTCATGGAAACATCACTATTATCATTATACATTATGACGTTTTAGACACTGAAAAATACTGCTTTTGTCTACGCAGGTGCAAAGTGCTTTCACTGCAGAAAGGTACCACTGTAGAAGGATGCTGTTGCCAATACTTTGCTGCTTTGGTGTGTTACCAGTTTCAATTACAATGTAAAGATGAAAAGCAAGTTCTTACCTTTCCTGCCTTGAAATAGAGTGTCTTCCAAAGAAGGACTGGGAAATAGAAGCCATTTCCAGTTTTGTTCTATTTACTCCTTCCTCTTTCGATTCTAATAATAAGAAAACATTTTGAAAATAGTAATATTCTCACCCCCTTCAGAAAGTGCATGGGAAAAATGTGTGCTTTCTAAAAGAAATATTTGAATGTTCATGTAACAAGACATTTTCACATATTGAGGTATATGGGGTAACTATTCCAGTTCAAAACTGATTCGGCTTGAACTAAAGAAGCCTGACTTATGGCCTACCTATTAAATATACATTGTACATCTGCTTTAACCATTAAAGATTTCTTAAAATAACACTGCATACTTTCCCTCCTGAGCCCTATTGGTAACTTTCCCAACTTCAGGGTCATGTTGACCTGCTAATTTGCAACTGAATACCTCTTTGAAACTTTGATGAATATGTATCTTGGGCGTGTTTAATGTATGTTCTTAAAGGTATAAGACTATACTGAAAACCGTGCTTCTCTGGAATGCTTTCTTCCTTTCTGGAAAAGGCCTTCCCAGGTTATAATCCTCAGTTTGGCTTAAGTAAAACTCACCTATCTCTCTTATTTATAGAATGGTTAGTGGTTCTTTTGCATTGACACGTGTTTTGGATAATATGCTTCAACATCATAATTTTCAATAGAGCACAGAGAAAAAAATTTATCCTCAGTTGAAGTTATTTCATTTATTTTACCAACAGTTTATTATTAAGTATTCCTCAGATAACCCAAAACTTTCCTTTCAATTGTAAATCTTCCAATTTACCATTGTCTCTTTTCTATTAATTTAAGTAGTAATCTTTTGTATCACCAAATACTTCTGTAAAAATACTGCCAAGAATTGTATCCTATTTTAATTCATCCAAAGACATTTGCCAGGTACTTATTCTGTGAAAAGTCTCTCTCAGAATGGCAACCAATACTGGTTGATGGAATAAAACATATCATCTCAAAATTTCCAATCATCCCAAAAATGGTGGATAAGATATGATTATAATTTATTTCTATATTTATAATCTTATGTGTCCAACTTTAAACCACCAATTTATGGGTAATCTAAAATTGTATTAGAAAATACTAAAATTGTGTAAAAAATGCTACACTAAGGTTAACAGTGAGTAAATGAAGAAGAAGGAAGAGATGATTGATGAAAAACATATGAAAATATATAATTTATATGGAATACAAAAAACAATTATGTGCCACCATTTAGGAAAACATAGGGATTAGAAAAATTTCACTGTTTATTCTGAGTACAAAATGACCAAACATGTTATGACCAGTGCTTGATTTTTACTAAGATGCCTCACAGTATCTATTAGACACTATCTAATGTAGGCATAATTGACATATAAGCAGGCTAAAGTCATTTAATAACTATTAAGTTTCAGATTAAGGACGAAGTGACCTTCCAAGAAAGGCTCAAACCATTGACATTTGTGATATGTGCATATTCCTCTCAATATTTTTTTCAAGTATGGATATTTTATAACTTGATAGTTTTTTATTAACTTTTTGTATTAGAAATTTGACATACTGATTTTGAAGAAATGATAGAAAAAACATAGAGTAGAGATAACTCTTTCAATAATTATTGCTTGGAAGAGAGGAAAACAGAGTAGTAACTAAAGGGGGATAAGATCAAGTGATATGGCATGATTTTATACTGATGGTCATGATCTGGTAGAGGGCAGACTTGATGATACAGGGCAGAAAGAAGGATTACTGGAAGAATTTCTTTGAGTAGATAAGAAAGAATAATGCTGAAGTGGAGGGCAGACAATAATCAACAGTAATAGTAGAGAAGGTAGAGTTAGGGGCTCAGATATAAGTAAACAAGTAGACATGCTGGTGGAAACTTTGTAGAGCCTTCTGATTGTTTCTATTTCTCAGGTCAACTGAGAGTGAGGACTCAGAAGTTGGTGTTAGAGGTTTGTAGATAAAGGAAATGTATGAAATATTTGTCTAGAAGAGTAAGATAATAAATAAGACTAATAAAATATAGTATGATTATTTCGAATCAATGAGATTCCATTTGATATTGTTAATCATGAAGTTAAGGTGAGGCCTAATGTTATTTTTATAATTCTCTTCAGAAATTTCTTATCAGGTTAATGTAGCTGCATAGATTTAAGCACAAGCAAAAACACAGAGATAGGTTAAACAGAGGTAGTGATTTTTTCCAGCCAAAATGGGAAATCCAGGGAGAGAGAAAGCAATTGTGGGTGCACGCAATTAGTAATGACATACCAGGAATTTCAGCTGCTTAAGGAAGGAGTTGAGGACATGAAGGACAGCGAGCAATTTTGAGCGTATGATTGCAAATAGCAATGAATTGTAATTTCCAGTGGGTTTAAATGATTCTAAGTGTTGGAGTTCAATAGGGAGTAAGCTGGGGTATTAGAAGGTGAAGAATACAGAAAGATTACAATTATTGGTAATATTACATTCTAGGGTATGGAGTCTTGGGAGAATGTGCCTAAAAATGTGTGAGGGAAGATCATTGGTGGATAGAAAATCAAGAAATAAATGCCAGGGTATTTAGAGTCATCTATGTGAAAGTTTAAATTACTAAGAATTTTAACAGAAATGATGTTAGAAACAAGTGATAGTCAGTCAAGGCCTAAAATATTCAAGAAATGATTCAGAGTGACTGTGATCACAATTGACCAAGAGAATAAGTAGATGGTGGTACAGTCTGCTGACAAGAGATTGGTACTGGGCATGATAGATAGAGAAGAATGGTGTCATAGCAGCATTGTGGAGCAAAGAAAACATCTGCATCACCACTATGTCCGTCAGTATGTAGTGAAAGATTTTAGAAAATGGAAAAAAGTGAGAAATGGAGTCACAAATAGCTATGTAGAAAGCCATGCGGTAACTAGAGTGTGTGTATGAGGGATTCTCAGGAAGTCCTGTTTCTGTGGTGAACAACATGAAACGAATGGTGCAGCAGTGGTGGGAGCTGTCAGTGCTCTGCGGAAATAAGATGGGTTGCGTTTTCTCAGGAGCAGAGTCCTACTCCCTTAAATTCTGCTGTGTTAAATCTGAAGGCTTATGGAGGGATGGTTTTACCACCACAGTACAATCAATACTTCAACTCTGTCCGTGTCTTATAGGATTCACCATGTTTGCCTCCAATTTTACTTGTGCTGTTGGAGGTCACAGGTCTATAGTGAGCAGGGTGATCATACATGGAGTACAAGGGTGTCCTCTTGTGTTCCCTCTTCCCAAATCTTGTTTTGATTCTTTTGATTCTAGTGACACAGATATTTCTCATTTTTTACTGGCCATTTATATGTTCCCATATGAAGCGTCTTTTTTTAAATCTTACATGGTAAGAATCTCATATTTTCTTAGCTAATTTATTGTTAAAAACTCTCCTTAACTTTTTGTCCTTTTTCTGATACAAATTAACATATCTTACTTATCCATTACTTCATCTTGAAATGGCTTCTTCTTCCTCTCATACTAGATTCTTACTCATTTTTCATTCTGTTTTTGTTTCTTTCCCCTCCTACTCCTTTGTTCTTCTCTTTTGTTTCTTACTCACTGACTCTGGCATTTCCTCCTCTTCTGTCTCTCCCAATATTTCACCTGTGTGTCTCCCATTGTTCTCCATTATCCACCACAGAAGAACTTGAGTGGTTTATACAGTAAATTTACCCTTGATTAATCCATTTATAAGAAATAAAATTCTAAATACCGTAATAAATATTCAGTAGTTGCTTCAGTGGTTGAAAAAAGGGGGTTACTTCATGTAGGAGAGCTGAGGAATACTTTGTGGAGACAATGGCGTTTAAGAGAAGAAAGTAGAATTTAATCAAATGAACCTGATAAAAGACAATTTATAGAGAACAACATAAATGTATATATATTATTTACTAGTAAATATATTAATAGATTTGTGTTTATATGTACAATATTTAGTAAAAGTTGAGAAAACATTGACTTTTGTCACAATCACTTTTCAATCTCATTGTAGAGTGCTTTCCTTTTAGTCCGTTAGGATTTCTACACATTAAGCAAAATGAAAGCATAGCAGATTGAAGTGATTCTTCCACATTGACAAAGAGGTTTGGCAGAGCAGCCAGCCATGGACCATCTGTGTCTTTATTTTTTGACTTCTATTATGTTGATATTGGTGATGTTGAACAAGCAACAAACTTGAAAATTTGTACTTACTATACAAGCATGATGTTTTCTGCCAATATACAGGCTTTAAAGCTAAAGCAGACTACATTTTTAATAATAATCTTTTAAGTCATGTTGGAGCGTGACTTACATAAGAGCATAACGGATGCCTTATACATTTATAATGAATCCTAGGCTCTAAAGTATTGAGGTTTCTTGCTTTGTTGCATTAATAGAAATGGATCAAAAGAAATAAATTGATCATTTTTTTGATCATCTACTATGAGTTGTACATAACATAAAGGCTTCAGTCTCTATTTTTTATAATCTACTTAAATAACTTATCACATTTAGATTGGTTGGATTTTCTCAGTTCATTAAAATCTGGAAATGAATTTTTAGTTGCACATTCACATTAAGATATCTAGTAAGAATGATGAAATATTAATACTTTTAGTACGCTAAATTTTATTTTGATAACTACATTTCAAAAACTCATGTTTAGGAATAAAATTATTATTTTAGACTGCAAAATTTAAATTATTATATTACACAGAGTTATGACGATCTTTAATTATATTAAATATCACTATTCCTTAGTTACTTATATTGATATTTTCTATCAATATGACATATCTCACATCACATCAGGATGAATTTAATGATTTTTTAAATTTCAGCATTTCTGTAAAAAAGAGATGTGAATTCACATATACCATTAAAATTTCATGGGATTCAAATTGAAATATAAGCACTCTGTTATTGATGATTATACATTACAAAATGGCATTACCATTTCTTCATTTTTAAATCAAATTCTAAAAATATATAGAAAAAAGTCGTTTAGTAAATTTTCCTTTGAAAACATTCAATTTAGTCAACGTCTAGATGGAGAGGTATAATAAAAATATTTTTGTGATGATTATTTGTCAAATTCTGGAAGATTGCATAGAGAGAAGGTCTGCATCTGCTTATTTAATAAATTTATAGCATAGATAAAATAAGCCACCCCTCCTTCACAAAAAAAAAAGGATATTTTTTAATGGAAAGACAAAATTTTGAATTTGAATGTATATTTATTCAAACATTTTAAAAAGTCTGAATAAAGCTGAGTTTTCTTGGAAGAAAGATGATTAACTTTTTTTAGTATTAGGAATGATGGCGCTGAGAATTAAGAAATGGTTCTTAAGACTCACACAGCTCAACAACAAAAAATCAAACAACCCAATCAAAAAATGGGCAGGGGACATGAACAGACATTTCTCGAAAGAAGATATAGGGACAGCCAAGAGACACATGAAAAGATGCTCATCATCACTAATCATCAGGGAAATGCAAATAAAAACTACACTAAGATATCACCTTACACCTGTTAGAATGGCAAAAATATCCAAAACCAAGAGTGACAAATGTTGGAGAGGCTGTGGAGAAAAAGGAACCCTCATACACTGTTGGTGGGAATGCAGCTGGTGCAGCCACTATGGAAAACAGTATGGAGATTTCTCAAAAAGTTAAAAATAGAAATACCTTATGACCCAGCCATCCCATTACTGGGTATCTATCCAAAGAACCCGAAATCAGCAATTCTAAAAGTCCCATGCACTCCTATGTTCATTGCAGCATTATTCACACAGCCAAGTCATGGAACCAACCTAAGTGCCCAGCAACTGATGATTGGATAAAGAAGATATGGTAAATATACACAATAGAATACTACTCAGCCATCAAAAAGGACAAAGTCGTCCCATTCACAACAACATGGATAGACCTTGAGGGTATTATGTTGAGTGAAATAAGCCAGACAGAGAAAGGCGAACTCTGTATGACTCCACTCATAGGTGGTAGTTAACATATAGAGAAAGAGAACTGATCAGTGGTTACCAGGGGAAAGGGGGGGGTGGGGGGAGTGCACTAAGGGTGAAGTGGTGTACCTACAACATGACTAATAATAATATACAACTGTAATTTCACAAGGTTGTTAACTATCATAATCTTAATAAAAAAAGAAATCGTTCTTAAGACTTAAAGTAACATTTGCACAACTAAGTTTTGTGATTGTGAAATTCAACCAAACGACCTAATATTTTAATAGCAATGCAAATACAGGGAAGTTTTTTGGGGTAGGTTTTAAGTTTTCTTATCAGCTTTGTGTAAATGATAAGATCCTGGACATTCTCATGAAGTAGCAATTCAGTTCAGTAATAATGCAGAAGAGGAAACGGTGAACATCCTGCATGGATTCTCTGAACTTCTAAGAAATGGCCGTTTACAAAATGTGGATTTAAGACTAAATCTAAACATGATAAAAACTCCCTGCCATTTCCTTAAATGGGAAAACCAATCATCAGTAAAGAAATCATTGATCTACTTTATTTTAGATTCCAAATAAAGGACTTAAGATTATTTTTAACATAGATCCCAATTTTTAAAAATTATATTGTAAATGTGTGTGATGGTCAATTTATCTGTCAACTTCCTGAGCTAAGGGATGCCCAGCTATCTGGTGAAATATTATTTCTGGGTTTGTGTGTGAGGCATTTCTGGAAAAGATCAGCATTTTAATAGATAGCCTGAGTAGAGAAGATCGCCGTACTCCCCCTCCCCAATATGGTTGGGCATCGTCCAATCTGTTAAGGGCCAGAATAGTACATAAAGGCTGTGCTTCTCTTTTTGAGCTGGGACGTCCATGTTCTCCTACCCTGGGACAATGGAGCTCTTGGTTCTCAGGCCTTCAGACTCCTGGATTTATACTATCAGCCTTCCCTCACCCCCCACTAATTATATATTCACATAGCATTACATTTTTGAATAATTTATTAAAGATAAATTAACAGCAAGAAGTTAGACCAAGTTTTGAATTCTAATTTGCCCTCTATCTTACTCCCCAAAATGTCATGTGTCAGTGAGGATTTTTGGGATCCAGATAATGGAAAGTTGAAGTGGGGAGATATTTGGCCTGAAATTTATGAGATACATTTATGTGGTTCACAATCATTTGCTTGTATAGATAAATTACTGTTAGTGGTCCCTGTGTAGGAAAGGTTTCTGGAAATATGCCTACTGCACATTATGACAATTCATCCACAGTGACACAAACAGTTGACACAACATGGAATATGCTCAGGTAAGATGATTCTGGATAACTTCCTACTCAAAATTTTCCCTTCGATACCTAACAACCAGGTCTCTGAAAAAAAGGCATGGAGGTATGCACATACAAACGTTCATTATAAATTTGGCTGATATAAAGTATTTATAGCACAAAATTTAATAACAATAGTAAAATATAGAATACTCTTTATCATAGATTCCGTATTGCCAGTTGCTTCTCACAGAATATGTTCATTGAGCAGAATCCTTTTGTCTATAGCCAACTTCTAATTGCAATTAACCATGATTTGGTAAAATCAGACTGTGAATAAATGTTTAATTACTTTCTGATTCAGTAAAGAAGTCAATCACTGATGAACACGTGCAGTTCTGACATAAATGTTGACTGGAATTTTCATTTGTGTTAAAAAAAAGATGAAAATACAACACTGAAGACATGTCATCAGTGGGGTGAGTGACTTCTTTGCTAAATTCAAAAATAATAGGGAATATTGGAAAAATAATTTCTCATTTTTTTGTGCTACTCATAATGTAATAGCTATAGGCATGATGTCCTTTTTTTTTTTTTTTTTTTGCTGAGGAAGATTCACCCTGAGGTAACATCTGTTGCCAATCTTCCTCTTTTTTTCTTTTTTCTTTATGTGGGCTGCCACCACAGCATGGCTGCTAACAGGAGTAGTGTAGGTTGGCACCAGGGAACCAAACAAGCTGCAGAGCAGAGCATGTTGAACTTAGCTATTGGGCAACCAGGGCTGGCCCGGCATGATGCACATTTAAGCTTAATCTGCGTTATTGTTATTTTCCTATTATTTCTTATTTCTAGGAAATAAACAATCAAGTCCTCATTTGTAGCAATTGAAAAGTTCTATAGCATAATAATTACTTCTGCCATCGTCTATTTCAAGCTGTTTGAAGCCCAACACAATGCTTCATGAATGGGGTTGGAAAGTGACACACATGGTAGTACATCATTATGTAATATTTCCACCATACAGATAAAATAGACGTAAACCTTAACAGCACTGATAAAAGTAAAATGAATTAAAATAACTGGAAACTGATGAGTTTTGAATATGTTACCCTTGTTTTGAATGTAACTTTTTAAATTGTAAATGTGTATAATTTAATCTTTAATAATGACACTGTTAACAACTGGATTGCATAAAATCCTGAAAATTAACAATCATTTCTTTCAAGTCAATACAAGAGTGATCCAGCACAGCACTGGCATGTCAAATTTAAGTTATCCAAAATAGAACTTTCGATTTTTGTCCTTCAGCCCTCCTTCTCTGTCAGTCTTTCCATTTCAGTACGTGATTCCTCCACACCATCATCGCTCAGGTCACGAACACTTTGCGGTGTTCTTGAGCCCTCTCTTTCTCTTACTTCACCTAGTCAATCCGTCAACGTTTTGTAGTCTCTGCTTCTGAAATGTGCCAAGTCTGAGGATTTTTCCCACCTGCTCTATCACCACACAGAGGAAGTCACAGCTATCTCTCATTTAATAGCTGTTTAAGTGTGATTCAGCCATGCCTCCTTACTCTACCACACAAAATTCTCTCCCTTTCCAGGTAAAACCCTTCTATGAATGGCTTCTCATCTTACTCAGATTGAAACTTATTATGCCCTATAAAGCAATTCTTGATCTGTGTCCCAGCTACCTCTGTTATTTCTCCCTCATAGCTTGTTTACTCCACTCCACACACATTGACTTTCTTGCTGTTCCTCAAAGATAGAAAGCATGTGTCCCGTCTCAAAGTTTGTGTAGGTGTTGTTATCTAAGCTAGAAGTGCTCTTTTCCCAGATAACTATATAGTTCACATCCTTATATATTTCAGATATGGTTTATTTTCACTTTATTACAGAAGTCTTACGTAAAATGCCCAAATATCACTTTTTTTCTTTCCCCTCTTTTATATTTCTTTATTGCTCATATCATTTCTGACATTGTAGGCCTTTATGTGCATATTTGTCTCTCTAGCAAGTAGATTATACAAGTTCCAAGAAAGTGAAAGCTTTGTATTGTTTTTCCACTTTTGTAGTGGCAATGTATAGAATAATATCTGAAAAGTTGTAGGTACTACATAAATATCTGTTAAATAAGTGAAATAGTAATTAAACTTACTAGTATCTCACACGCTTTGCATATGATGTATAAAAGAGCTAACTACATACCCTCAGTTACTCCTTTCCAAAATTAGTATTTCAATGAGTTTAGAACTTTTTGATTAGGCAAGTATTTCAAATTCATATACTTAGTAATGAACATAGCTGGATTGCATAATATAATTATAGGCTACTTGCTGCTTAATTTTCTTCATGACATATGGTGCTTATTCTTATTTTTTGGAAATAAATTCAAATATACTACCAATGGAATATTAATAAATTTGATTAATTTCATTCAAAATTGTTTTTAAATATCAAGTTCTTTCTTTGTCTTTAAGAAATATTTTTAGAATAAATAGCAGTGCTAACCTTTTGACAATTTTTTTATTGAAGTATAATTGATGTATTATATTATTCTCAGGTGTACAACATAATGATTTGATGTTTGCATATATTGAGAAATGATCTCCAGAATAAGTCTGGTGAACATCTGTTACTATACATTGTTACAAATTTTTTTTCTCGTGATGAGAAATTTTAAGATCTACTCTTTCAGCAATTTTCAAATATGCAATACGGTATTATTAACAATAGTCACCATGCTGTATATTATACGCCCATGACATTTATTTTATAACTTGTGCCTTTTGACCCCCTTCATCCATTTCACCTACTCCCAAACTCCCACCTCTGGCAGTACCCATCTGTTGTCTGTATTTATGAGCTTGGGCTTTTTGGTTTTGTTTCACTCGACATATAAATGAGAGCATAAGCTATTTGTCTTTCTCTGTCTGACTTGTTTCACTTAACATAATGCCCTCAAGCTCCATCCATATTGTCACAAATGGCAAAATTTCCTTCTTTTTTGTGGTTGAATAATATTCCATTGTTTGTATATCTGTGTGTGTATATACCACATTTTCTTTATCCATTCATCCATTGATGGACGCATTGTTTCCATATCTTGGCTATTGTAAATAATGCTGCAATGAACCTGGGGATGCATATGTCTTTTCGAGTTCATGTTTTCATTTTCTTTGGAAAAATACCCAGAAGTGAAATGGTTGGAGCTTAGGGTAGTTCTATTTTTCATTTTTTGAGGAAGCTCCATACTCTTCCATTATGGCTACACCAGTTTACATTCCCACCAATAGTGCACAAGCGTTCCCTTTTCTGCACATTCTGGTCAAGATTTGTTATTTCTTATCTTTTTGATAATAGCCATTCTAATAGGTGTGAGATCATATCTCACTGTAGTTTTAATTTACATTTCTCTGATGATTAGTGATGTTAAATATCTTTTCATGGACCTATTAGCCTTTTGTATGTCTTCTTTGGAAAAATGTCTATTTTCATCCTTTGTCCAAGTTTTAACTGGATTATTTGTCTTTTTGCTGTTGAGTTCTATGATTTCTTTGTGTATTTTGCATATTAATCCCTTATCAGATATATAATTTGCAAATATTTTCTCCCATTTGGTAGGTTGCCTTTTCATTCTGTTGATGAGTTCCTTTGCTGTGCAAAAGCTTTTTAGTTTGATGTAAACCCATTTTTTTATTTTTGCTTTTGTTGCCTTTGCTTTTGGTGTCAAATCCAAAAACTCATTGCCAAGACTGATGTCAAGAAGCTTATCTCTGATGTTTTCTTCTAGAAGTTTTTGGGTTCAGTTTTACATTCAAGTCTTTAACCCATCTTGAGTTAATTTTTGTGTATGGTGTAAGATGGTGGTCCGGTTTCATTCACCAGCATGTGGCTGTCCAGTTTTCTCAACATTAGTTATTGAAGAGACTGTCATTTTCCCATTGTATATTTTTGGCTCCTTTATCATAGATTAATTGACCATATATGTGTGAGTTTATTTCTGGGCTCTCTATTCTGTTTCATTGTTCTATGTGTCTTTTTTTTTTTTTTTGAGGAAGATAAGCCCTGAGCTAACATCTGCTGCCAATCCTCCTCTTTTTGCTGAGGAAGACTGGCCCTGAGCCAAGATCCATGCCCATCTTCCTCTACTTTATATGTGGGACACCTGCCACAGCACAGCTTGATAAGTGGTGCTAGGTCCACACCTGGGATCCAAACCAGTGAACCCCGGGCTGCCAAAGAGGAATGTGCAAACCTAATCGCTGAGCCATCAGGCCAGCCCCTATGTGTCTGTTTCTATGTTAATCCCATACGTTTTTATTATAGCTTTGTAATATACTTTGAAATCAAGGAGCATGATGACTCCTGCTTTGCTATTTTTTCTTAAGATTGCTTTGGCTATTTGGGGTCTTTTGCAGTACCATACAAAGTTTAGGATGGTTTGTTCTATTTCTTTGAAAAATGCCATTGGAATTTTGAGAGAAATTGCATTGAATCTGTGGATTGCTTTGGGTAGTGTGGACATTTTAACAATATTAATTCTTCCAATCCATGAGCACAAGAACAGTTGTTTTTCTAGTTATAGGTCACACTGAATTGGCTCAACATTGGGAAACAGGAGAAAACAGAACAAAGGATTGAGAGGGCTCAACCTTGATGAAACAGTCTATTGACTACATTGAGGAAAAAAATGGGAGAAATGAGACATTTACTGAGGCCAGATATTATGCCCATCTGTTAGATATCTCTGTATTGCTGTTACATTGCTCATCTTACCTGATGAAAGCAACAAATGTAAAAAAAAAACTACTTTGCATGGCTGGCCTGGTTGCATAGTGGTTAAGGTCATGCACTCCATTTTGGCAGCCCAGGGTTCGCAGGTTCGGATCCTGGCATGGACCCAGCATGGCTTATTAAGCTGCGCTGTGGAGGCATCCCACATAAAACAGAGGAAGATTGGCACAAATGTTAGCTCAGTGACAATCTTCCTCATGGAAAAAGAGGAAGATTGGCAACGGATGTTAGCTCAGGCCATACTTCCTCACACACAAAAAGGAATACTTCAACCTATAACATAGAAAAATAAATTAACTATACAAACAATTCTAGAATGTAATTTTGTTTACAGCAGCTAGGGGACTTCTAACTTTTTAAGTTTTAATGCTTATACACATCTTGAAACCTATTGTATTTGTCTTTTAAACAAAGCAAATAAACAGTATTTTTCAACTAATTTTGTAGACAGACAAATTGATTCTGTTTTACATTCTATTAGATATGGCAGTGGACCAAAAAATAAGTCAGTGAATCAGGTTAGGGGCCTCAAACAGAGTTTTAATTAGTTTCATTAAATTGCACTTCAATTGCAATGTACCCTGAAGAAAAATTCCTCCAAATATTTTCAATAAAGCTTGTTTATCAAAGTAATTATGTTTTCCATGGGGAGCTTCTAGTATTTTCTTTTTCAGTATGTGAAGGTTAAAGTGAAACAAATAGGCTTTATCTTTCAATTCTGCAAACTTCTTTCTTGTGTTGAAACCCCACTGATAATTAAATCATATAATTGAAAGTATATTAGCACATCTAACTAATGAAATATGCTTTTAAATTTTTCCTCAAGAATATAATCATTATTTTCCTTGTAATGAAGTGGCAATTTATTGGTGTCATGTGTGTTAAACCTGGTTTTAGTTCACAATAGATACAATAGATCCTTAAACATATTATTGATGACTTTAAATACTTGGAAGTCACCTTTAACTTTTCGGAAGATTAATGATTTTTCCTATTTTATGGACTACAGCTTGCTGTTAGAGAAATAGGCACATTTTAAATCCTTTTACTATTTGAATTCAGTTTCTGCTAACCTTTGGCAATGCAAGCCACAGCCTCATGGATAATAGTTCTGAAATTTTATTATTAGCTGATGCAGTGAGCTAAATAATGCTCCAAGATGCCCCTGAATTAAAAGCCAGAGCATGTGAATGTTACCTTATATGGCAAAGGGACTTTGCAGATATGATTCTCTAGGTGGAGCTGATGTAATCACAGGTGCTCTTATAAGAGGGAGGAAGATCAGAGAGGCAGAAGGCAACGGGATGACAGAAGCAGAGGGGGAGAGAGAAAAAAAGATCTAAAGATGCTACATTGCTGGCTTTTGATTCTTCCCAAGTTAAATTCAATGCAATCCTAATGAAGATTCTGGCAAATTATTTTGTAAGTGTTGACAAACTGCTTCTTAAGTTTATACAGAAAGGCTAAATACCTAGAATACAAACAAAGCAATGAAGAAGAGAAAACTCAGAGGTCTCACATTATCTGATTTCAAGACTTACTCTAAAACTACTGTAATCAAGCCAACATGGTATTGGTGAGAAATTAGACACATTGGCTAATTGAACAAGACAGATAGCCCAAAACTAGACTCACACAAATATAGGCAATAATCTTTAATAAAGGAAGAAAAGTAATCCAAAGGAGAAGAGAATAGATACTATTTTCAATAAATTGTGCTGGAACAACTGGACATCCATATACAAAAAAAAAATCTATTCACAGACCTTACATTTTATGAAAACATCCATTGAGCATAGAATATCTCTCCATTTATTTACTTCTTTTTTACTTTATTCATCAAAGTTTTCCTCATATGTCTTTATACATATTTTGTTAGATTTATACCTCACTATTTCACTTTATTGGATGCTAATGTAAATGGTATTGCATTTTTAATTTCAATTTGCACGTGTTCATTGCTGTACATAGGAAAGCAATA
This sequence comes from Equus quagga, assembly GCF_021613505.1. Classification (NCBI taxonomy): domain Eukaryota; kingdom Metazoa; phylum Chordata; class Mammalia; order Perissodactyla; family Equidae; genus Equus; species Equus quagga. The sequence continues at coordinate 11,154,297 of NC_060275.1, read as the reverse complement.
GAATTCTGTATATTATAGTACCACAATATATGTTTTGTATAATAACCTTATATTCTGAAAACTTATTGCTATAATTACTTGTTAGTTCCAAAATTTTTGTCAATTCTTAAGAATTTTCTACATAGATAATCATGCCAACTGCAACAAAGTAAATTTAAACTTTTTCCTTCCCAATCTGTATACCTTTAATGTCTTTTTCTTGTCTTCTTGCATTAGCTAGAACCTCCAGTACGATATTGAAAAGCAAGATTGAGAGAGGACGTACTTACCTTGTACCTGATCTTAGTGGGAAAGCTTCAAGTTTTCACTGTTAACTATGATGTTAGCTGTCGGAATTTGTAAATCTTCTTCAAGTTGAGGAATTTCCCCTGTATTCCTAGTTTGCTTAGAGTTCTTATTATGAATGGGTGTTGGATTTTACTAAATGTTTTTCTGCATCTATTAATATGATCATGTGATTTTTATCTTGTTGATGTGGCATGTTACATAAATTGATTTTCAAATGTTGAACCAGCCTTGCATAACTGCAAAAGATTCCACTTAATCTTGGTGTATAGCTCTTTTTATACATTGTTGGATTCTATATACTAATATTTTGTCAAGGATTTTGGCATCTATGTTCATGAGAGATATTCTCCTGTGGTTTTCTTTTCTTGTAATGTCTTTGTCTAGTTTTGGTATTAGGGTAATGCTGGTCTCATAGAATGAATTAGGAAGTATTCCCTCTGCTTCTGTCTCTGAAAGAGATTGTTGAGAATTAGCATGATTCCTTCCTTGAACGTTTGGTAGAATTTACCAGTGACCTGAAATGGGCCTGGTGCTTTCTATTTTGAAGGTTACTAATTATTGATTCAATTTCTTTGATAAATATAGGCCTAATCAGATTGTCAGTTTCTTCTTGTGTGACTTTGGTAGACTGTGTCTTTCAAGAATTAGTAAATTCCATGTAAGTTATCAAATGTATGGGCAAGTTACTTACAGTATTCACTTATTATCATTTTAATGTCTGTGGGATTTGTAGTGATGTCTCCTCTTTTATTTCAGATATTAGTAACTTGTATCCTCTTTCCTTTTCTTAGTTGTCCTGATTGGAGGTTTATCAATTTTATAAATCTTTTCAAAGAACCAGCTTTAGATTGATTTTCTCTATTGATTTCTTGTTTTCAGCTTCATTGGTTTTCACTCTAATTCTTTTTATTTTTTAGGAAGATCAGCCCTGAGCTAACATTTGCTGCCAATCCTCCTCTTTTTGCTGAGGAAGACTGGCCCTGAGCTAACATCCATGCCCATCTTCCTCCACTTTATATGTGGGACACCTGCCACAGCATGGCTTGCCAAGTGGTGCCATGTCCGCACCCAGGATCTGAACCAGCCAACCCCGGGCTGCTAAAGTGGAACATGTGCACCTAACTGCTGCATCACCATGCCGGCCCCCACTCTAATTCTTATTTTTTCTTTTCTTCTGTTTACTTTGGATTTACTCTTTTGTTTACTCTTCCTTTTTTAGTTTCCTAAGGTGAAAGTTTAGATGTTTGATTTTAGATTTTTCTTTTCTAATATATTTGTTCAATGCTATATATTTCCCTTAAACACTGTTTTTGCTGCATCCCACAACTTTTGATAAATTGTGTTTTTATTTTCATTCAGTTCAAAACAGTTTTTAATTTCTCTGGGTTTTTTTTGACCCATGTGTTATTTAAAAGTAAATTGTTTAATCTCCATGTGTTTTGGGATTTTCCAGCTATCTTTCTGTCATTGATTTCCAGTTTAGTTCCATTGTTGTCTAAGAGCAGACTTTGCATGGTTTCAGTCCTATTAAATTTGTTAAGGTGTGTTTTATGACTATAAATTGATCTATTTTGGTGAATGTTCCATGTGAGCCTGAGAAAAATGTGCATTCTGCTGTTGTTAGATGAGATAATCTATAGATATCAATTACATCCAGTTGATTGATGGTATTGTTGAAGTCATCTATGTCCTTACTGATTTCTTCATGCTGGATCTGTACATTTCTGATAAGGCGGTGTTGAAGTCTCCAACTGTGTGTGGATTCATCTATTTCTCTGTGCAACTCTATACGCTCTGCTTCACGTAGTTTGATGCTCTGTTGTTAGGTGCACACACATTAAGGATTGTTATGTCTCTTAGAGAAGTGACCCTTTATCATTGTGCAATGTACTTCTTTATTGCTTATAACTTTCCTTTCTTTGACGTCTGCTTTGTCTTAAATTAATATAGCTACTTGTAGTTTCTTTTGATTAGTATTAGAATGGTATATTTTTCTCCATCCATTTACTGGTAATCTATATGTGCCTTTATACCTAAAGTGGCTTTCTCATAGATAACAAATAGTTGGGTCTCGTTTTTTGATCCATTCTTACAATCTCTGTGTTTTAATTTGTGTATTTAGACCATTGATATTCAAAGGGATTATTGACATAGTTGAATTAATAGCTACAATATTTGTTACTATTTTATATTTGCTGCCGTGTTCTTTGTTCTTATTTTTATCTTCCACTCTTTTTCTGCCTTTTGTGGTTTTAATTCAGTATTTTACATGATTTCATTTCTCTCCTTTTTTATCACATTGGTTACAATTTTTTTTTCCTTTTTTGATGCTCTTCCTTACTTTATGTAGCTCCAAGTTTCTGACCTATATTACTTTCTTTCTCTCCAAAAACTTTTTCTTTTAACTTTTCTACTAGCAACAAAGTCTCTCAATTTTTGTTTGAGAGTATTTCTCCTTCATTTTGAAGGGTAATTTTGCAGGGTACAGAATTCTAAGTTGGTGTATTTTTTCTCTCAACACTAAATATTTCACTTTTTTCTGTTCTTGCTTACATGGTTTCTGAGGAGAAATTAAACCTAATTCTTATCTTTGTTCCTTTACAAGTAAGATATTTTTTCCCTCTTGCTTCTTTCAGGATTTTTTCCTTTACCTTTGAGTTTCTGTAGTTTAAACATTACATGACTCAGTATATATACCTTTCTTTTGGGCATTTATCCTGGTGTTCTCTGAACTTCACAGCTTTGTGGTTCAGTGTTTGACATCAATTTGGAGAAATTATCAGTCACTATTGTTTCAAATATTTCTTCTATTCTTCCTTTCTTATTCTTCAGCAATTCCCATAATGCGTATGTTACACCTTTTGTAGTTGTCCCAAAGTCCTTGGATATTCTGAGTTTTTTTCTTAAACTTGTTCTTTTTGTTTTGCAGTTTTTAAGGAAGCTATTGGTATATCTTCTAGCTCAGAGATTCTTTCCTCATCTGTTCCTGTCTACTAATAGCCCTTCAAAGGCATTCTATATTTCTGTTAAAGTGTTTTTTGATCACTTCACTAGCATTTCTTTTTGGTTCTTTCTTAGGATTTCCATCTCTCTGCTTACAATGCCCATCTTGGATGCCGTCTACTTTATCCATTAAAGCCCTTAGTGTATTAATTGTATTTATTTTAAATTTCTAGTCTGATAATTCCAGCATCCCTGCCATATCTGGGTCTGATGCTTGCTTGCTTGCTTCAGATTGTGTTTTTTACCTTTTGTTATGCCTTGCAATTTTTTCTTGATAGCCAAATGTGGTATACTGGTTAAAAGGAGGTACTATAAATTGGCCTTTAGTAATGTGGTGGTGAGATATGGGGGCAGGAAAAGCATTCTATAGCTTTATGATTAGTTCTCATTTTTCTTGTGACCCTATGCCTCTGGACACTTCACAAGTGTTTCTCTGTTTTTGTCTCCCTTTAGGTGAAACAGTATGGCTAGAGTTGGCTGAAGTTGAGTTTTTTCCTTCCCTTACGTGGAAGGTGAGAGCTGACTGGAGTTGGGTATTTCCCTTCCCCTAGGACCATTAGGTCTCATAATACAACAGCAGGCTGGGCCCTGGTTAACTAGTTTCCCCTGAGGGCAGGCCTTGTTAAGAAGAATAGAGTACTCTAACATATTTCAAAACATGAGTCCTTTTTCTCTCTCCCTGCCAAAGCCCAAAGGGATTTTTCTCAGATTATTACCTGTGAACCTGGTTGAGCTCCTGGAGGCAAATATCACAATATGGTGGCCCCCCCCACCAAGACTGGTCTCCCATGGAGTTTTTAACTCTCAGACTTGTACGCACTGAGCTTCCAGCTATTTGTCAGTGTCGTTCAGGTTTTCCTGCACAGCAATGGTGCCAGCAGTGGTTTTTACTCATGAGTATCTGCTCCGGTAAGCTGTGATTTCCAGAATGTTCCTGTCTTTCTCTCCAATCTTGGCAGCAGGCATTTGCCCTGTGTCCTTTCAATCTTATGGATCCAAGAAGAGTTGTTGATTTTTCAGTTTATTTAGCTTTTTACTGGTTGTTAGAACAGAGTGATGACTTCCAAGCTACTTACTGTGGAACTGGACGTATTGACTCTATTTTTGACAATTTTTTCTCTCAAAATTTTAGCCTCGCTTTACCACTACATATGGAAATATATGCATTAAACTTGAGGAGAAGTGTTTGAGTGAGTCAAAGAGAAGCTGAGGAAGAACTTTTGCCAATTTGGAGTAATATATTTTTCAGGATTTCTGAGTGGAGATTATACTAATTTAATTGTCATACACCAAATACTGGCTTATCTTTGTAAGACAGAGTTGTTATGAGAGTTAAGAAGTTTGTTTATCTAGAATGATATACTTTTTTTACTTGATATTTAAATGTGGCAATAAAATTTGGCCTGCAGTAATCAGGGAAAGCTAATCAAATAATTTGTAAGTAGCTAGGCAATATTTAGATGTGAATATATATTATTCCTTCTAATTTAGTTTCAATTATTCTATACGTCTTGGTCTATTTGGGCTGCTGTAATGGAATACCATAGACTAGTTGGCTTATAAACAATAGAAATGCATTTCTCACAGTTTGGGAGGCTGGGAAGTCCAAGATCAAGACCCAGCAGACTCTGTCTGGTGAGATCTCACTGTGTCCTCATGTGGCAGAAGAAACAAGGGAGCTCTCTAGGACCTCTTTCACCAATCTTATTCATGAGGGCCCCACCCTCATGACCTAATCACCTCCCAAAGGCCCCACCTCCAAATCCTATCCTATTATGGATTAAGTTTCAACATATAAATTTTAGGGGACACACACATTCAGCCCATTACACTGTAACCGTTACCACTTATCTTGCTATGACTTTAAAAATAAAGCAGTTTAAAAATTAAGCTCACTTACTTTTAAAGCACTAAAAAGTATGTTTTTTTAAAAAAAGTCTGTATTTCTGGCTAGTAGGGGAATTTCAACTTGTAAAACTCTTTTTCTCAAGCCAAGTTAAAGTGGTAGCAGGGGTAAAAACAAAACAAAACAAAACAAATCCTCTGAGTCAGCATTCTCTTGTTCAATATAATACAGAGAACCTTGGGGTAAAAGATTATTGCCTGCTGGAGGAGAACTATATCAAATACTATCTACTCGATTATAAGTTGATATTGAAACTGCCTCTCAAAAGTAAAAGTGGAATTGCCCTTTTAGGCTCTGACATTCTAAGGCATGAATCAAAATGAACGCTGAGCAAGAAAGTATGTAAGCCAGTGATCCCCGGAAGTGCAATGAATGAATGGTGTTTAGTGATTTGATTATCCACAGGGCTTTGAAAATCAGGTAAAAATGAAGCCAGAAGGGAAATTGGAAATGGGGTGCATGAAATAAAAGACTTGGTAAGAATTACATGGAGAAGATTGATTTTGTTATAGGAGCTATACTTAGATATTTCAGATTTGAGGCAGGGACTGTATTACACTGAGTAGCAATGGGTTTAAGGATATAGTAATGTGTTTTCCTAGTTTTAAAAATACAAAGAAGCATTGAAGAAATAGGGATTTTTCCACCAAAAGCCACTAAATTCTGACAATCTCACAACTTAATATTTCTCCTTGAGTCTTCGTATTTGACTAGCCTAATTGGAGAAGAATATCACAGTAACTGCCAAAGTGAATTTCTCCCCAAATGCAAACAACCTTTATTCAATGCTAATACTCAATTATCTCAGAACTTGTTATGAAACAATTTCGATCATATGGATGGTATAATTGCAGAGACTACGTCTATATGATGAGACTTAGTGTACCAAATGTGCATATTATCATTAACAGAGTCAATTGATAAATACAGATTTATTCAGCGTCCAATGGTAATTTTTTTTACTTTTTCAATCATTGAAATAAGAAAAATTGATCAATACATGGAGATGTTTCTTGCTCTCCATGTGTGCTATTTGAGTGATTTTAATCTTCTTGCAATTTATACAAGGGTCTCTGAATTTTAACAAGATAGCTAAAAAAAATTGAGAAATACAGAGCGCAATAATTGTCATAAAGCAACTAACTTCTAGTCTGTACTAACAGTTTAGAAGATGCTTTAAAATATAGTTTTATGAATTTTTGCTGTAGTATTTACTGTCACTAGGTATGTGACTAGTGAGTTAAAGACAAATCTCCATGAGGTTGTTATGAGGATTAAATGAATACATATAGATGTGTGTGCAAATTCCTTAAAACTCTGCCTAGTAGATAAGAAGTACACACTAAATGTAGGCATTATTTTTATTATATAATGCACTATTATTATTTTCGTTGTTAGTTTTACCATTATTATTTTAACAATGAGATTTGTGTACTGTATCATGCTTATAATATTATGTTTGATTCCAATTTTACATTTTGTTTAGTTCATATGTTCCCTTTATTGTGTAATACTTGCAGCATATTGCATAAAAGTCCCATAAAGAAAAATGATTTCAATAACTTGGGAGAATTAAATAACCAGTCTGCAATTTTACTAACCATATTTATGAGAGATATATTTCTTACTCAATCTAATACTTTCTCATTTAAAATTTTCTTCCCGTTAAGAGTTTATTATGGATTAAACACCAGTAGGGAACTTGTGACCTAGAACAGGGCCTTGACCTCTCTCTCTGTAGGTTGTATACTGTACACCTCCAAGGACCACCACTCCTGTCATAGTCAACAGGCTTGACACTTAGGAGAGTTACTGTTCATTGACTGCAACCAAGTGAAGTGGTCTTGGTTAAGGGGTTACCACCAAAGTTTATCTTTTCCTCCAATATTTTGTAAAAACACTATTCTTTCTGGCTAATCCATGTGTATAGATAAAAATATTACCAAATATTATTCACTAAAGAGAATTTATAGCTATTTACTACAGTATAGTGTCAATAATTTTCATATCTAACCCATTTAATTCTTATGTGGGGTTTTAACTTTGATGTATAAAATGAGAGTAAATATCACAGTTAGATGGCTTTTAAAATCTATAATTACACAAAGACAAACGAACTAGAGAGGAAGCAAGAATTTGGGGGTAACAGCAAATACAGGTGTAGCAGTTAATTTTAACAGAAAAGAGGAAGCTGAATTGAACAGGTTATCTAGGAGTAGGATGAAAAGATGGAAGGACATTAGCCTTCATGTTTGTTGAAAAACTTGGAGAACTGCACTTTATTTTGTCGAGTTTGTTTTCTCCATTGGTTTAAAAATATATATCTTATTGGCTTTCCAGTAGTGGTTTATTTTACATCTATAACAAACACATTTTAACATTTTTTTAACCAATATGAAAAAGTAAATTATTAAATTTTCTCTTTCATAATCCCCCAGAAAGAGATTAGAACTGTCTCAATGTAGTATGTTCTTCTCTTAACCCAACATTGAAGGTTTTTTTAAAAAAAAAAAAAACATTCTAGAGCTTAAGTTTCAAATTGTATTACTGTTTACATTTACTATATGTATTTTCTATTTTAAAAAATTTTGGAAATTTTATTAAACTTTGACACTTGTAATCAACAAATATTTAGACATAAGTTTAAGCTTCAATTGCTTAATTTTACCTAAATCATTTTGTGTGAAACATTACCTTAAACATTCACTCTTGCACCAGCCCAGGTGGCCTAGTGATTAAGTTTGGCATGCTCCGCTTCAGCAGCTCAGGGTTGGTTCCCAGGCACAGACCCATACCATTTGTCTGAAGTGGCTGTGCTGTGGTGGTGGCTCACATACAAAAAGAGGAAGACTGGCAACACATGTTACCTCAAGGTGAGTCTTCCTCAGGAAAAGAAAAAATTCTCTCTTCCTTTCTCCAAATATATGTGCGCAATTTTATTCTTTTGAGTTACTGTTCTCTTGCAAAGTGGACGTGGGTAAGATTTATTCTATGCCTAACAGTCTATTCCCTTTACCCACGCACATGTGATAATTGCCTGCACGTAGACATCCAAGATCATATGTCTTCTTGTTACTAATATGATATCATTATTCACTGGCTCCAAACAAGTATCCTTGCAGAAATGAAATACTATGATGATGATAATGGTGATGATTGTTATTACTCTTTTCTTTTGTGCCACTGTCTGATTTTGGATACCTAATTATATTCATGCTGATATTCCATTCCTCATATTTTGAACTAGCATGTTTTATTTCTTAGAGCAGTTTCAGGTTTACAGAAAAATTGAAGAGCAAAAGCACAGACTTGCAATATACCTTCTGCATCCTCCTCCATCCGCCTCTTTTTCTCTCCTCTGTTATTAATATCTTGCTTTAGTGGGATACATTTATTATAACTGATAAACCAATACTTAAGTAAAAACTTAACAAAGCATGTATAGGATCTATGCACTAAAAATTACAATACGCTGATGAAAGGGATAAAACAAATCCTAAAAAATTAAGAGATATACTGTGTTCATGGAATGGAAGATTCAACGTAGTAAAAATTATCTATAGGTTTAGTGCAATTGCTATCACAATCCCAGAATGGATTTTTGCGTATATAGACAAACTTATTCTAAAATTTTATACGGAAAGGAACAAGCAGTAGAATAGTTAGAACAATCTTGAAAAAGAAGTGAGGTAGAAAAATCCACTCAACCTGATATTAGTGATTATTCTATACTTAAGATAATCAAGGTAGTGTGGTATGGGCACAGATATAGACACATAAGTTGTGTATCCAGAAATAGAACCACATGTACATGACCAACTGATTTTTGACAAAGGTAAGAAAGCAATTCAATAGAGGAAAGATTAAGAAAAGACTTTGTAGATTTGATAACAAAATGATATATCAATAAAAAGAAAAATTGATATGCCAGACTATATCAAAATGAAAACTATGCTCTATGAAATTCACCATGAAGAAAATGAAGAAACAAGCTGCAGACTAGGATAAAATATTTGTTAGCCACGTATCTGAAAAAGGATCTCTATCTCGAATGTCCAGAGAACTCTCAAAACTTAACAGTACATAAATGGTCTAATTAGAAAACGGGCAAACAACATAGACGTTTCAGTGAAGAAGATCTGCAGACGATAAATAAGCACTTGAAAACATGGCTCAATATCACCACCAGTTAGGAAAACGCAAACTGAAAGTATAATGAGATATCACTAGACACTTATCGCAAAGGTTAAAAGTTAAACATAGTGATAACCTTACATACTGGCAAGGATGCAGAGAAACTGGATCACACAGACATTGCTGATGAGAATGTAAAATTCCTAATGGCATAGCCATTTGGAAAACTTCGGCAGTTTCTTATAAAATTAAATATGCAATTTCCAAATAACCTAGAAATTATATTCCTGGGTGTTTGTCCCAGGTAAAATGAAATTTATGTTCATAGGGCCGGCCCGGTGGCATAGTGGTTGAGTTCGTGGGCTCCATTTCAGCAGCCCAGGATTTGCCAGTTCAGATCAGGGGCACAGACCTACACACTGCTTATCAAGCCATGCTGTGGCAGGCATCCCACATATAAAATAGAGGAAGATGGGCACAGATGTTAGCTCAGGGCCAATCTTCCTAAAAAAAAAAAATTATGTTCACAGAAAATCCTATATAGGAATGCTTATAACAAATTGATTTATTATATTAGTTTCTTGTTGCTGCTGTAACAAATGTGTACATATCTGGTAGCTGTAAACAGCAAATATATATTTTGTCACAGTTCCAGAAGCTAGAAGTTCTATCTTGGTAACATTTGGCCAAAATCAAGGTGCCAACAGGATCACACTCCCTCCAGAGCCTCGCGAGAAGAGAATCTGCTCCTTCCTCTTCCAGCTTCCACCAGGCAGGCAACATGCCTTGTCTTGCATCCAGATCACCACCTCTGCCTCCCTCTGTGGTAATACTGTGGGAACCCTTCTTCTCTGTGTGCCATCATTTCTCGTAGTCTCTCTCTTATAAGGACACTTGTGATTGCATTTATGTCACAACTAGATGATCCAGGATGATCTCTCCAGCTCAAAATGATTAATTTGATCATACCTTCCAAGTTTTTGCCATATAAGATAACATTCACAGTTTCCAGGAATTGAGTTGAACATCTTGAGGATAGGGAGCATTATTCATCCTGTCACTTTCATAATAGCCCCAAATTGGAAACAAATAACCTTCAATGGGTGAATAGTTAAACAACTGTGATACATACACCCTTGGAATACTACCCAGCAATAAAAAGGAATAAACTATTGATATATATAACAACTTGGCTGCATTGCCATGGAATTATACTGGGTGGGAAAAAAAAGTCTATCCCAATAGGTTGATACTTCATGATTCTATATATATATAACATTCTGTAAGTGACCAAGTTTTAGATATGGAGGGCAATTTAGTGGTTGCCAGGGATTAAGGAGGGTTACGTGAGTATAATTACAAAAGAGAAACTCTATGGAACTTTGTGATGATGGTACTTCTTGTGTCTTCACTGTGATGGTGGATACACAAAATTACACACGACAAAATTGTACAGAACTAAACATACATGCACACAAAACACACATGTGTGTACAAGTAAACGGGAAGAATCTGAATAAGATCAGAGGATTATACCAATGTCAGTATCCTGGTTGTGATAATTATGAAGATGTTACCATTGGGAGAAACTGGTTAAAGTGTGCAGTGGATATCTGTGTATAGTTTCTTAAACCTGAAGGTGAATCTATAATTAAATTAGTAATATTTTCAATTAAAAAAGCCATGCCTAGAAACTTCATAAATCCAGTATCTATTTCTTCTGTTCTTCAAAAGATGATTCAAATTTAACTATATCTTTAAGGAAACATTGTTGGACCTAACTACTAGTGAAAGTTTGAAGATGAGCTTTGATAATACCAGATCACTGGTTTCATTTTCGATAAAGGTTAAAAAAATAATTATCTGAGCTTGTTGAAATTGCTTTAAAATTGGATCTTCCATTCCCATCAACAGACCACCATGAGACCAATTTCTCTGAGTATTATGAAAACAAAACACAAGAGTATTTTACTTACAATGCATTCCCTTTGAGTAATGATGTCACTAATCCAGTGTAGATAAGGCAGGTTAATAAGGAAGGAGCTAGCAAAATCATCACATTTAAACATTGACGTATATGGTGTTCTTTCAAAGTATATTTATAGGCATTTAATATAAAGATTACAATTTATAGACAGTTACAAAGGTAAAAGCAATTCTCTGTAATAGTAGTTCATACGTGTGAATTCAATACAAGTGTACAAATTAGAAATCTTTTCCTCTATGTTATTATTTGTTTTAATAATATTGATTGAAGCATATTATTTCTATTGAATCTCAAAAGATCACCAATAGAGTCTGGAATTAAGAAACACTATACAAGACTGATGTATAATCGCTAAGATTCCACCAACAATTATGTAGGCAGTAATTCCATTTTTCTGGCAAGCCTCTCCTCTCTGCAAACACTCTCTTTCTTTTCCTCCATAGCAGGCATCCGCTCAGCACACTCACGGAATGCGACACCTTGTTACAGGTGCATATTGTCCTGGGAACAATGGGAAGAAAGGAGCAGGCTAATAGTTCGTTCTGTGCTTGCATTTGGAATTGTTAGAGAAGCAAAGACGCAGCCACATTGAGCATGATCTTCAAGAATACATTCTTAAAACAAATCCTGCTTCTATCATTCTATCTTTTTTAGAGTGTAGAGATATTGCTGTGATGTGGGTATCTGCTTAGAACTCAGTTACCAATAAAATCTAAAGAAGGAGATATGTAGAAAAATAGATGCTATTATCGGATCTTACTCCAGTCCATATAATTGAAACTTGAATCATTTGCCATGTTTGTGGTGAGAAAAAAATCATTTAAGTGTTGACTTTCTTCTATCTAGTTCTTTGCATATGCTTAATACCACATAGTGATGGATAAAAAATAAGTAAAACAGGGACTAGTGACCTGTTACCATGACACCCCATGTGTAGGACCCCAAAATACATTCCAAAAGAAAATCACTTAATGACTACTCACTCTTGTCTCGTGATCCACCTGTGCTCCCAGCCCCTGAAGCGCTGGGTCCATGGGACTTTCTTTTGTTTTGTTAAAATGTCCCTTCACTTCGTTCTAAGGTGTACTTTTTTTTTTCTTCTTTGTTGAGTGCTCAGCAATTATGATGTTTTCCTACTTGATTCCTTTCTCTTCAATACTTAGGAGAATTTCTGAAAGTTTCTGGTTTCTTGAAGTTATCTTTCCTTCTTTGTTATCTGTTCTTTTTAAATTTTATATATTTGTTTATTTCTTGTATTTTTATTGCGATCTATTGGAAATGGAGGAATAAAGATATAATTCCATATTATCAGCTTGAAAGTGTATATCCTTATGTTTTTCATTTATTTTTTCTTGAGTGAATAGATGAGTTTATATAATAATAATCACTTTAATAATAATAATTGCTATTTATTCAATATCAGACATTGTGGTAAAAACTTTGCAGGTTATAGATTTTAGTCCTCACAAAGGTTCCAGCAGAGATCTGAAACTATTTTACCACTTTATAGGTAAAAAAACCTAAAGCACAAAAATAATATGTTAATTTCCAAGTTACAGAAAAATTAGTTGCACAACTTACACAAGCTAAGTTATAAAACTATGTAGAATTACTTCAGAGTCCATATCTTAATGACTACACTCTAATATTTCACTATATACATTTTATGTATGGCTTTTCATTAATGTTATAAAATGTAATTGTGAACCATTAATATTATTATGGCTGTGTAAAAATCTTAATAATTTACAAAATATATTGTGAAAAATTACAAAGGGAAAATATCATGCTAGCTTCACTGACTATAATTTTAAATGTCCTCTCTGTTGGCTTGCCATTGAGGTTCAGTAAATTTATATAGCAAAGAATAATTGGCTCATTATGATGTAAATAACCATGATAGGGAAAGTCTTTTTATTATTCACAATAAATTACTTTTGTGTTGTCAGTTTTAAATTAGCAACTGTGTTTAATTACTGGATGACGTCTGTGCTACACTCTAAATTCATGCCCACAGGAGAGGTCGTTTTAGCAACCTTAATGTCACAGTTATTTCTCTTAACATTGTTAAATTTCCCATTTCTTCATCTTTTGTCTAATCTTTCCCATTGTCTTTGTTTGCATTAACTTGATAAACCTAATCTCTATCACTACTGCCAGAAAGTCTAAAGGTCATACTTACAGATGATCTAGGAAATTGAGCAATTGATGTATTTTGAATCATTAGTAGGATCAACTCTAATCCTTGGATTGAGAGTTAGTATTTATAATCTCATGTTCATTTAGCCATTCATTTATTCAACAACGTTAGTGGAGCACCAAAACTATGTGTAAAACAAAGTTTTAATTATGGTGCTAAATGAAAATGTGAATATGATGCAGTTCCTATAGTAACATATAATCTAGTGGAGGAGAAATTCTTATAAACAAGTAACTATAGTACCAAGTAAAATGAAAGATATGTATTACCACACTACTGCAGACAATGTGTAATGGGAGAGAGATGAAAAACATATTCACTCTCTTTGGAGAAAATATGAAATACCAACAAAATTGCCAAATTCATATGAGAGGACATCTCCCAATTGGGTTGGGGGATATTTCTGAAAGCAATAACAACAACATAGAATGCATGTGACTATGAAAGTATATCATGTCAACTTCAACTTGAATAGTATATAAGAAAATATATATTAAAAATAAATGAGATAGTATTTTTATCGAGTTTTTGAAAAGATTTAAATATCTTGAAGAAGTTTGGCATTTTTAGTAGAACCTGGTGAACTAGAATAACATTGAGGAAGAGCAAGTTATAGTCTGACATGCTGGATTTCTTATAGACACTTGCAGTTTAATTGTATATAGTGGACAGTAGATACACACTTTTGAATTGAGAAATATTTAAATAGAAAGTAGAAATGACAGGAGAAAAATACATTTTGTTGAGATTTAGACATATTCAGTCCCTTGCAAAAGAATTATTGTTGGTCTGGCTTCACTTGCTTGGCACTCATTATGGGATGGGTGCAGCTCTGAGCACTTTACGTCTATTAGTAACATGTGTGCTCGGAACAACACTGCGAGGGCAGTAGAGGAAATGCAAGCATGGAAAGGTTAAATAATTCCCGTAACTGGATTACTAGGAAGTGACAGAACTTCTTTACAAATCCAAGAAATCCAGCTCTAGAATCTGGGCTCTTAAACGCTGTGCTACGCTGCCTCACTGAACAATAAAAAAGGAAAGAAGAAAATCAAACAAGCAAACAAAAACAAAAGGCTCCTGAATGCCAGTTATTTTACTTCTACTGTTAATTTTTTTTAATATTGTGTGTATTAATTTAAAAAGTAGGAACTGTGATGATCAGAATCTCTATTAGATGACATCAAACAGGTGAATTTTAAGTAAAACTAGCTTTATAGTAACACAAAGTTAGATTGCTTCAAATTTTTATTTATAAAGTTAAACTTTTCCAATTATAGAAATTTTAGATATCTGCAAAAGTAAAAAGAAATATATAATTTAGTCACTTCTGCAGAATAAGTGACAAAATAAATCCTAATGATTTTTGTATTAAACTTCAATTTTGTAGCACCTATTTATTTGGCAAAATGGGGCCATTATATGTTTGTGCATAGGGTTGTGTTTTACTTACCCATCTAGCATTATACTATTACCTTTTTTTGGTCTTAAAATCTTTTTCTAAAATATCATTTTAATGCCAGCATCACCTTGTTTTCTCTCTCTTTCTCCTTCTCTCTCTTTTTCTTTCTTTCCTTGAATAAATACTGAATGCCTATAGTGTTTCAAAGACAGATTTAACCAAACCAAAAGGAAAAAAGAAAAACAAGGTCTCTGCCCTCATAAGATTTTAATTTCATAACTATAGATAAGTACACAAATTAAGAGACCAGATAGTTATAGATTTGGATAAATATAAAGAAGGAAATAAACAGGGTTATAAGATAAATCATTAATTTATAATACACTTGTAAATTGACTTAAGTATTGCTAGTAAATAGATAAATTTATGTGACATTTATTTAAGCTATTGGGATTACTTGAATTGATTTGGCTATATGCTATAACTAAATTACTATAAACGTAAGCTCAGTTGTATAAAAACAGCATGTTATAAATATCTAGGAGAACATCTGATTAAATCAATTCAATACTCATCTTATTTTCACTGTGAGGTTATCATCAACACAAATTACAGTCCGTTACATTTTTGAAGAGCTAGCAAATACATTATTTCCTTTAATATTCATAATGCTAACACAAAGCAAGCATTATTATCTCATTAAATTACAAAAATCCGAGGTTCGAAGACGTTAGTGACTTGTCCATGTCATATAGCTCATGGTACACGTTAAGCCATCTTTGTTCTTTCTTCTGCGGTGGATTCACCTAGCTGGAGGAAAACACCTTCAAGAGCACCAGATAAGCTTCTGCGCTCCTTGTCCCCTCTAGACTTACCCAAGACCCCTCTTCCACCGCAAAGCAGACTGTGTCCTTGAAGCACGGTGGAGTACCTCCGAAACTTTGTTGCACAGGTGAATGCATAAATAGGAATTTTTAAAGATTGTGAGTAGAAGTATATCCAAATATTTGTTATTACTTCAAATGGCACTCCAATCCAATCTCTAACTTAATCCCCACAGTAATAGGTTCTTTTATTATACCCATTTTTTCAGATGAGAATTCTGGGACTGAAATTTAAGTAACTTGCTCATTCTTTTATAGTTTATTGCAGAGTCAGAGCTCAGACCCTGATTATCTCACCTCAAGGCCTGAACTCCTAACATCTCATGCTGTAGTGTGTCTTTTTTTAGCCACTTAATTGCATAAATTTGCTCAAGTTACTTAACGTCTTTGTGCTCATTATCTATTTTTGTTAAATGAGCATAATATTCATTAACTTACTTATAAAATGGAAAAAGCAGTCATAAAGACCAGAATGTGCAAATAGTAAACAAAACACAAAAATAAACTGTGAATATACTTTATAAACTTAATCACTATATTAATCAATAATAGTTATTATTGAAATGTGAATTCATTTAACGGTTCTGAATATTTTTCAACAAAGACCAGAATGACTCTAGAAGATGACAACCACTGCTCCCAGCATTGTCAAAAATTGATAGGCAGTTGACCTTGAAGTCATTAAATGACCTGAATATTAAGTTTTTCTCTTTTCTCTTCTCAACTTCGCTGTCAGCAATTCAGCTTAACTTAGTTTCTGTTGTACTAATTGGTTTAGCATAGTTAAAAGGACCTATGCCTTTATACCTAAATCTTGATAATGTTTCAGTATAACTTTCAAGGAAATAAAAGATATTGAACTTATACTCCTGGTAGTGAATTTTATTTCTTAAATCTCCTAATTGACTTCTCCTTCCTACTAATATTTATATAAAATTCTTCATTGGGTTATTAAAATTTACATTTTGCAGCCTTTAGAAATCATCAAACTTAATTTAAAGATGAGAAAATTAGTTCTCAGAGTAGTTGGGCAACTAATTCAAAGTCATATGTTCAAAGCAAAATTAATCCAGATGTCTTAAATCCCTAGTCACCTCATCTTTCAGGTTGAGCTTTCAACTCTTGACTAAGGTATGTGGAACTTTTTAGTTCATCTGGAAGGGTCACAGTGTTTGACTTTCTCAAGATTTGCCTTAAGTGACTGATTCCAAGGAGAATCTAATAGTACTATTATCATTAATGATTTCAAGAATGCAGAAATCATAAACACAGAGTATCAATGTGTCTTGTTATTTTCCCTCTCTTTTTAGACCATAGTACAACACCTCATTTTTGAAGAAGACAGAAGGAGCATACATTATCCTCTTGATCACATAGCCACAATAGCATTTGTCACTTCTATTCTAAAGGTGCTGTCAGGGAAGACATTGGCAGAGTCTTACAACATAGCATCTTATGTCAAGAGTTTTACCATTTAGGATGAAATATGATAGATCTTTATGGCACATTTATAACAGGTTATTTTTGACAACACAATTGAAAAGTGAGTTTCCACCATTAAACTCTAATATCAAAGGTGTCAGCAAAGTCTGTGATCTCTGGCGATGTAGAGTATCAAGCTATAAACAATAACTTTCCATAGACAACAAATAGAGGGTGAGGAAGTGATTGCTAACAGTTCCTACGAGGAAAGATTCTAGCCACAATTCTGGCTAGGGAGTTGGAATTATATTCAGCCAAACAGAGTTTGAACCATGGGGAAATTGAAAGTTATCTCTTTGGGTTCTACTGTCCCACAAACAGATATTATTGACATTGAGATATTGAGACAGATATTATGTATCTTAAGCTTCAAGTTGGAATAAGCAGGCTCTCAACACCCTAACTCTCAGTTCACACTGCCTACCAGCGTCAGCCAGCCTGCACTCCTACATCATCCCATGCAGACACTGTGCATCGAGGCCTCAAACCACCTGGCTGGCATGTGGGCTCCGGGCTCGCTAACACTGCATGCCCACTCACCAGCCCTGGCTAGCCTGAACCCGGGACTACCCAACAATTGGGGACCAACTCTAGCCTGGAAACCCACACGATTACATTGCCACCCAGAGGGCTGCAACAGCTTCTCGATGAAGTCTGAATCCCAGCGCTGGGCAGGAAGCTTGTTTCAAAGTGTGTTCCTCCTTGGCACTCTTCCTCACCACGGCGGCAGCCACTCATGTTCACTTTACACGGGTGTGGTTTCTTCCCTGTTAGAGGCGATAATTCCTATTAAACTATCTCTGTTCAACGTGCTACTTGGTTTTTATCTCTTGTTTGACCTTCACTAATACAATAAATAAATAATAAGTGCTAATATTTACTGATGACTTTTTTACATTCAAATATATATATATATATTCTAATATAAATACACATATATTTAACCAAAAAGAAAATTGAGTACCAGAGAGTTTAAGTGTCTTGCCAAAGCGATGGATGTGGTATCTAACGTGGACAGCGTGGCTGAGAGCCCATGTTTACAATCCTACACACATATATCACTTCCAAGAAATGACATGAAATTGACCTTCCTGAAGTCACCATGTCATGTTTCTCTGTTGTCTCTATAGCCATATTCACTACTCAGCATCAAATAGCTTCCTTAATTTTTATATGGTTTATGAAATACAGCTGTAAGAACTTTCAGTTGATTATTTGCCTGATATTTTTATTCCATCACTTGAGATTCATTCCCCTCTTACACGTATGTTTTATGTGTGACTTTCTCAAACGCTACATCTCTGATAATTGACATCTTTTAATTGGAAAAGATGATTTATTTATAATTAAAGTAACCAACTAATTTTTAGCTTATCTCTGCAATGTCTGTATGCTCTTTTTCTATCCTGCTTTCTGATGTTTCAATTTTCTCTTCCTTTCCTATCTTTTATTAGAATGATAGAGGTTTTTCATTTTGTTTTGTTTTCCTGTTCCCTTTTGGTGTCTGTGACTGGTTTGGAAACACGCTACAGTTAACAAAAATAGATATCTTATGGCTAATAAAATTGAAAAAAAGCAATGTCAGAAGAAGTTCATACGATCAAGTCCTACCAAAATATAGCCACAGGCGTTAAAATGTGTTTGCGTTAGGACGCTTCTGAATCACAAATTTGTGAATTTCATACAAAATCTGCACTCTAGAAAATGTACATTATTGCACTAAAAGCTTAACAGTTTAACCATTTCATAACTAATCATGAGAATAATAATTACTATTACTATTTTTAGCCTTGCAAATAAAATGATAAAAAAGTAAAATGTATACATTGCCAATTTATTTTTCCATACTGTATAATTCCTACAAAGCATTGTGGTGCAGGTCTTTTTCTACATGTAAAACAGGAGGTACTCTGATGCTGAGTAATGAGGAAGGAGCAAGTCCTATACTAGAGGGGAGTAGAAAAGTTGTCAGAAAGTTTTAAGGAAAAAAACCAAAAATCATAGGCTTTGGTATTGAGTATTCAGTCAAACTGTCATTCCAATACAAGGGCATGTTAAAAATATTATATAGCATAAAAGTCTCCAGAAATTTGCCACAAACATAACCCATTGAAAATTGTTTTGGAAGACATGCTTAAGGAAGAGGACAAAGACAGAACATGCTGTAAGATGTGTACGAAATAAAGATGACAATGCCTTAGTAAATGGTTATTGTCTTTACAAGAATACCTAAGATGAAAGAAAAAGGGGAAAATATAGCTACAATGACCCAGAGTGAAAGTCCATTTAATATTTAGATGAAGTCTAGGTAAGGATGGAACTCTAGTGGCAGAACAAGAGACATGAGGACAGGCTAAAATTATGTTTTTATTAGAGAGGAGATATGTCATTTAAAAATATAAAGATTTGTTTAAAAGACAATAAAAATAGACGAAACTGAAATAATAAATTTGATTATGGAAAAGAGATCCAAACTAGCAATGATTTTGAAAAGTTAAATGCTCCAGCCTCACCAGTTAAAAGACAAAGATACCTCTACAGTTAAGATACAGACCACTGCTCCTGCAGTAATTACTAGACAAAATGGATAAACCATTTTATATCTAAGGAGGCAAAGAAGCGTAAGTGAATTAAATCCTGTAAAGACAAGAGCCCCTCTTAGAGGAGCAGAGATTAATGTTCGCTTTCCTCCAAGTAACCAGCTTGCCAAGTCTGGGCACGAGTGGACAGAGGATTAGGTCTGTCACACGTAGAAGGCTTATGATGAAGTAACAAGTAAAAAGGGAGCTATTAATAGCCGTATGGTGATGCTCCTGTATCTTGATAGAAGTCTCATCTGTAGAGAAGGTCTTATAAATGAAAACTTCCTCAAAGGGCTTTTGCAAAGTGCATAGCAGCACAGAAGGCTGGTGGCTGGTCTGCAAAGAGATCATATTATTCTCGAGACGTTTAGGAGAAATGTTGGAAGAAAAGACATTAACAGATGTTGTAGGAAGAGACATATGAAACAAAAGGAGAATTTATTCTTACCTAAGCAAGGATGTGCTATGAAGTTTGAACACAGCAAAGCGGGGACGTAGGGAAGGAGGAGTTTGGGGACTTGAGGGTTTTGGGGGATAGACTGTTTCACAGATTGGTTAACCCTTAGCTATGGAAATGTCCCTGGATTGTGGCTGTTGCTGAATGGCTGAATTTCAGAAACTTGGCCTCTGAAGTGAGATTTTTGCTCGCGGGCTGACGTGCAGCGGTCTGGGCCTGTCCCTGGTTGGTAGGCTGTCATAACGGAACTGTACTGGTGAAAAGACTGTACCGGGGAGATGCTGCCGTTAATTAATTAAAGGAATTTCAAACTGGTGGTTACTTCTTACTGTGGCTACAGGAACATCAGTCTTTTCTTAGGAGTGTAGAGATATTTCGTTAAATCTCCTAGTCCAACGTTCTTCTAATAGGAGGAACCAGTAATACCTGGGACAAATCTCATTCTCAAGAGCAATTTCTACCCTTAAATTAGCATATCAGGAAAAATTAGTGCTCACAAGTAATAACTTAAGTGCTCTTCTTTTCAAATTAAAAAATGTGCAACAGAGAAATCCCACATAATGAAAGCAGAAGTTAATGAGATTTAAAAAAAAATATGTCAGTGGAGAATGTCAGCAAAACCAAATATTTGTTCTTTGAAAATATTAACAAAAGAGATAGACATTTGGGAAGATTGATGAAGAATCAAGAGAAAAGAGAAGACACAATGTATAAATGAAAATGAGAACATAAATATGGATAAAATAGAAAATACAACATTAAGATAGTACTAGAAATAGCTAAACAAACAAATTGAAAATTGAAACCTAAGCAACAAAACACTTCAAGAATATATACATATATTTTCAAGAGAAATGACTCCAGAAAAATTTAAAAATTCAATAGTACTGTAACTATTAAAGTAATTAAAACAGTGATTAAATATATTATCTCTCAAGTTTAAAAATCCCAGATAATTTTACAAACAAGTTCTATAACATTTAAAGGAAGTAGTCTTTTTTAGTTTTTATTTCTTTTGACAGTAGACAAAGAAATATTTCATTCTATGAGGTCAGCATAATCATAGTGGTAAAAGCAGGAAATTATACTGCAAAAAAGGATAATTTCAGGGCTATTATATTCATAAGTATAGATACAAAATCCCAAACAAAATACAAGCAAGTCAAATCTAGTAGTGTATATAAGAGATAATATATCAAAATTATGTAGAAGGATTGATTAATATTTAAAAATAAATAAATGGAATTAATAACTTTACCAAAGGGAAAACCTATGTATGTTAATTTTATGTGTTTGCCATGGACCCAAAAAAAACAGATCACACATAAAAATTTGTAAAATTTGAAGAGAGTTTACCTCAAAAGAAGTAAGTATAAAGGTGAGTGGGCTGTAAGGAGATAAGAAGGATAGTGTAGGAGCTCAAAGCTAACAAAACTGGGTACACTTGACAATTGTATCAGACATCCAGTATCTGAGAATGAACACAAATAAATAACACTAAAGATTTGCTATTATAGCTCTTAAAGAAGAGATGATAATCCCGAGGTTTTCCAAGGAATTAAAAAATTTGCATGCAAAAATGAAGAGCCATTGAGGGTTAAAACTCTTCTAATGAAAAGAGCTTGGGGGCCGGGCTGGTGGTGCAGCAGTTAAATTTGCAAATTCCGCTTCGGCAGCCCAGTGTTCACCAGTTCGAATCCTGGGTGCGGACCTATGCACTGCTTGTCAAGCCATGCTGTAGCAGGCATCCCACATATAAAGTAGAGGAAGATGGGCATGGATGTTAGCTCAGGGCCAGTCTGCCTCAGCTAAAAGAGGAGGATTGGCGGCAGATGTTAGCTCAGGGCTAATCTTCCTCAATAAAATAAATAATTTTTTTTAAAAAAAGATCTTGAGGTATGGCAGAAGGGAGGTTACCTAGAAAGGTAAAGAGATATTATGAATTAAGTGTTATAAAGATGTGCAGTATTATCCCAGGACAATGAGCACAGCATGTGCATACATTTGAGTGTCATGAGAATGCTCACAAAGGACATCACCTGTATAGAACAATCTAAATAAATAGATCAATTTGATTTATGAATGTCAGTCAGCTTTTGCCAGCTCCCCAGTGAAGTTCAGTGGGCTAATGAAGAAAGAAGTTATGGCTGCAGGATGGAAGTTATGTATGTAGTCAAGGAAATGAGCCCAACCCCACTGAGGCTGTTCGGGCTATGACCCCTGCAGAGCTCCCAGCTTGACAACAGGGATAACAAATGCTGGAGTCTCAAATTGGCACTATTCCCAGAAGAGGAATAACCAAGCACTTGGTGGCATGCTGATTATAATGGATCCCTTGTGGCAGAAGCAATGATTTTCTTCTTCACTGCAATGAGCACTTACTCTTTATATTAATTTGCTTCTGCCAGCACCACCTGCGAACATATAAATTAGTCACTCTTATGATATTCCACAAAACATTGCTTCTACCTAGGAACAATTTTCACAGCAAAAATGTGAGGAATGAATGAACTTATACCCTTGGGATTCACTGATTTTATTTTGTATTTCATTGCCTTGAAGCATCTCTCCTAATAGAAGGTAAGATGGCTTATTCAAAATCAAATCATGGCACTTGCTATGTGACAACACTGTGGGGCTGAGGTACTTTCCTACATGTTGCAATATGTACTCAGAACAGGTGATCAATATATGGCTAGGAAGCAAGCAATCAACATGAGAGTGTTTTTTCTTGCTATTTCCCCTAACACACTTAAAAAAAATTGGTGTTCCATTCCAGCACCTTTGGATTTGCTGGATTGGATGTCTTAGTGCCCAAGGAACCACCAAGAGATCTAATGACCTTCCACCTACTTGGAAGTTGAGACAGTCATCATGCTACTGTGGGCTCTTTATGCCAATGAACCAAGAGACAATGAAAGTCTTACTGGCTGGGTTGACTACTCCAGTTTATCTAGGGAATGCACAGTACTAGTACTACACAGTGAGGGAAACATCTGAAATCAGAGAATTGTCTGAGTGACTCTTGAGTAGTCCTATGTCCAAAAGTAAAAGTTAACATAAGTCTATAGCAACTCAATTCAGGCAGGACACACTAATCGCACAGATCCTTCATGGATAAAACAACAGGTCACATGTCCAGGTAAATAACCAAAATAAGTTGAAGTACTGGGTGAGGGCAAAGAGAGCATGACATGGTTTGTGGAGAAGCAAGTTGTAAATATCAAAGCCAGCATATGACCAGTCACAGAGTGAGAAATGGGAAGCTTTGCATAATTGCCATGTTTAGGTGTATATCATAATACATATTAATCACATTTTTCTTTTTCTATACAATCCTAATACAAGGTGTATTAAAAATGGTTGTAAATTATATAATTATAATTTTTTAAGTTATGTGGTATTATACCAAGGACAATGAGCAAAGAATGGACGTAAATTTGAGTGTCATGAGAATGCTCACCAAGGACATCACCTGTGTAGAACATCAGAATGCCAAAGGGGGAAGTCACAGTGGAGTTGTGATTGAGCTATTAAATATGAAAAACTTCCTCAGAATTATGCAGTTACATGTGATTCTGTCTGCTATTTAAGGAAAGAATAGAAGCAAGACTTTAATTATGTGAACCTTGCATTGTTAGGTTGAGGCGTAATGTTCTTATTGTGGCTGTTCAGTTGATGAAAGATAGGTAATAGGTAAAGGTACAAAGCAGTAGGCTGTGCTAGATTCTAGCTCGGTATAAGTACCCTGTACGCCTGAAGTCTAATGTTTCCTCTGTGTTGAAGAGAAAGACCTGAGAAATACTTTTCCTTGAATCAATTAATTATGGAAACAATTCTTTAATATTTTCTAAATTATTTAAACAATTTTTAATAATACATGACTTTTTTTCACTAACCTACAGATAGGTTTCCAGTAGAAGAATAAATCAGTGGTAGAAAAGTTCTCCTTGCTATTCACTAAAAAAGAGTAAAGTTCAGCAAATGATCAGGATAGTGTTAACTTGGTAACTCTTTGAAGAATGTTTTAGGAGAATCAATATTATGCAGATTCAGTATACACAGTCATTTTCTGGCTTCATTTAAAAATATTCCATTGTTAAAAATATTCCATTGAAATTATTTCTATTGTAGATAATGTAGCTGAAAATTGAAGACCATAAATCATCTA
The DNA here is from genome assembly GCF_021613505.1 of Equus quagga. Taxonomy (NCBI): domain Eukaryota; kingdom Metazoa; phylum Chordata; class Mammalia; order Perissodactyla; family Equidae; genus Equus; species Equus quagga. The sequence continues at coordinate 11,129,801 of NC_060275.1, read as the reverse complement.
ATCACAAATCCACCTCATAGAAAGCACCTAGTTGGATCAAAATTTTAAGCAGAGCTCACTTGAAAGTGAGCTTTTCTCGTTAAGTAAAAGTGATGGGGTAGTTTAGAGCTAAAAAATTGACAGATATTTCAGTTGTGTTATAAACACAGCATGATGCCACTGCCCATTTGAAGTGAAAGATACTTCAAGTAGATGATCTGGGGCTCCTAGTTAACTCCCCTGTCATTGTTTTATTAGTTCTTTTCTATGCCATGTAAATTCCTGTGCTTAATAATAATAAATTGTGAGGTATGCTGGTTTTTCTTCATAGAATTTCAGGACAATTTAGACTGCTTAGCAAAGATTTGCCCAAGTGAGCCATACCACTTGGATTTCCAAGGCTCGTTTCGATTTATTTTAAGAATAATAACATTGTCTTTTAATTAAAAGCTTAAATAGTAACAAACCTTGCTAGACTTAAATATTTACTTGTGATGTGAAAGTTAACATGCAAAAAATTCTATATGTTCTTTATTTCAAGGTACACATTAATGTTAGTTTATTCTGTTTATAAAAATAATGCAAGTTCCTCTTTATCGTATAAGATCTTGATTTTCTTATATTTAAATTGCCTAGTCTTAAGAGATTAATTTGCACGAAGCAAAAAGTTAATCGCTTTCATCCTCATTCTTAATATATCCTTCATACTTCCCACAAAATGAAATTAATAAAATGCAAATCTACTTAGAACTTTTCAGTAGTTTGCAGGATTGAGTACAAGCTCTGTGCTTGTCAGACACAGCTCTTCAGATATGACCCAGCTTCATTCCCTCGTCTGTCTTCTTACCGTTTATCAGTTCTTTTGGATTTTGTGTTTGAGTGCCACTTAACTACTTGATTCCCTTGTAGTTTGTTCACATTTTCTATCTCTCTTGATGATTATTAGAAACAGAGGATATCCAGAAAGGAAACTAAAGTCAAAGGCTGATCTGTAGCAATGTATACTATACGTTTTATGTATATAATATATATTCTATCCATCTGGAGTATGCATATTGCAATTTGGTCTTGAAGAAATAAAGGAAATCAAGGCAAAGTATACCTATGCCTTGCATCTACATTTCTCCCTCTTTGTCAGAAGAAGCTGAATTAATGGGGGGGTTTAGGAACAGGCTAGAGGGTAGTGTTCTGCCTTCTAAATTCTGATAGTCCATGACTTTGGGGTGTCATGAAAGTAGTTAACATTACAAACGAATCTGGATATCACAAAGTCTGGGCAGACCAGAGCGCCTCATCAGGAATTTCCCTCGAGCTTTGCTGGGAGAAGTATTTTAACACAAGTTAACCAAGGATTTCCCAGTCTCAAATACCCAAGAGATCTTCATCTCTGAATCGTAGTTAAGTCCTGCAAGTAGGAATGGAGTTATTTCTTTCTAGAACACTTTTACTCTGTAACTCCCAGCCATACTCAACATCTGCAAGGAAAACTGATGTATACCTATAAAAAACTATCACAAATTTTGTCTCTGTTTGGAAATATTTCCTGAATTTTTTACACTTCCGCCCACAACAGTAACTCATTGCTCTCCACTTCAAGAAAAAACTAAGCATTAATAAATTTGTGTTTTCTCTAAGATGTATAACATTTGCTACTGGACTTCTCTTTAAAGCACAGGACAAAAGACTCAACTAGTTATTTAGACACTCCTCAATTTGAATTTTCATGCCACCGATAAATTGTCCAATGAAAAGTAGCTTGGTTGTTACATTGTCTCCTTGCTTTCCAAAACTTACCTTGATGGTCCAGTTTGACCATGATTTTTTTCCCATTGTCTACATTACTTACAGCACCTCGATCTAATTTGTTAACTTGAATGGAAGCTTTGTGTAACGATATATTGAAACTAGTTTAGGACTCTCTTGGCTCACTTAAAAATACATTTTCTGCTTACTTCCAAGTTGAGGTATCGGTGCCAGCATCCAGCCTAGTGTCTGACCCTAGGTAGATATTCAGTTATAGGAACCATAATTTAAAAACCAAAATCCCATCAGCAAAATATGTTTTAGTGTGCATTTTACTAGATCCCAAAGTAAACTGTAGATGTAGTTTCTATAAACAGAGGAAGGAAACAAAATAGAAAAATTAAAATTTAATTATAGTTTTAAAAAGTAAAGCATGAGCTGGTTCAAAATAAAAGCAAAGAAATATTATTTGAGAAATAAATTTCATTTGAAATGTGCAAAACTTATTTAAAGTAACTACAGAGGTCAAAAAAGATGTGGCCAAAATAATTATCAAACAAAGAAAACAAAACAATAGTTAACGTGTGAACTGTACGATGACGTAATATCATGGAGGAAATCTTAGGAGATGAAGGATTGTTCAGTTATCTTATTCAAAGTTCAGCAGATTACTATTAAGCATCGAACCTTTACAGAGTACTGCTTGGGTTTTCTCCCTGGCCCTCTTCTCTTCTGCTTCCCTACTCTCTTCCTGTATGAATTAATCCAACCCCTGCATTTCAATTATGACCTATGAGATCATGAGTCCTTCACCTTTATTTTCAGCTTACACTTCCCCAACATCCAGACATGTGTATTCAACTACTTAATATCTCCTCCTAGATGAGACCCAGTTACCTTGAGCTTAACACACACAAAGCTCCTTGTACCACCACGTACCACATCACCTAAATCAGGAGGGACTTGTTTTATTTCTCACTTATTGTGAATATTTTCACAATTTGTAGTCAACTTTACTTCTTAAATATCTGTTGTCTTCTTTTCATACCACACTCATACGATCATTTGGTTTACCACCCCATCATCTCCAGTATGGATGCACTGTAGTGATAGATTCTTAATTTGTTTTCAGTCTCAATTCTCACATTACCAACATTTGCCAACGTGCAAGCAAGAATTTTCTCACTAAAATTAAAATTACCTTCCTACTTCCTTACTTGAAATTCTTTGATGTGTAACCAATGTATGAAACATTCTAAACTCAGTGAGATATACACATCAAGTTTGTCTTTTCTCCTCAAATAACTGTCTTCAAACAAGCCACTAGAAATTTCCCTCTTCTATGTCTTAAATTTGTAGAACTTACTTCATGCATATTCTGTAAATTTCCAGTATTTGTTAAGAATAATAGCTCAGAGGCCAGCCTGGTGGTGTAGTGGTTAAGTTCACACACTCTACTTCAGCAGTCTGGGGATTGCAGGTTCAGCTCCTCGGTGTGGACATACACACCAATCGTCAAGTCATGCTGTGGTGGCATCCCACTTACAAAATAGAGGAAGATTGGTACAGATGTTAGCTCAGGGCCAATCTTCCTCAAGCAAAAAGAGGAAGGTTGGCAACAAATGTTAGCTCAGGGCCAATCTTCCTCACCAAAAAAAAAAAAAAGAAAGAAAGAAAGAAAAGAAAAGAATAGTAGCTCAATATGTAAAGAATAATAGCTCAATCTACTTTAGTTTAGTATTTCAACTAACTCCCTTAATCTCCCTCTAGCTAAAGTTTAATCTGTGACTTGAAAGACCTGCCATTGAGAGTAGTAGGCATGAATTACTCTTTCATTCCTCCCTCATTCTCCACTCAGCTGCTTCTGATTGGAATAGAGGGAGGAAGGTGTAACGGGAAAAGCAAAAACCAGTTTATTTAATTCAAACTATTATAATCATTTCTTGGCTGCACGATGACTTGATTTGGCAGGTTTTCAGATCTTGGATCTCATGTGGGGCACATATCTCTATTCTTTGAATGTTTTATAAGCCCTTGATGAGAATATGCATTCTCTATTATCAGGTATAGTGTCTCATATACAATAAATCAATAAGATCAACCTCACTGATTACACTTTTATATCTTCTGTCTCCTTATTTATCAATTTTTCCACTCGATCTGTCTTGTAGTGAGAATGTTGTATTAAAACAACTTGTTGGGGCCGGCCCGGCTGCCCAGCTGTTAAGTTCGCATATTCTGATTTGGCAGCCCAGGGTTTGCCAGTTTGGACCCCAGGTGTGGACCTGGCACTGCTTGGCAAGGCATGCTGTGATAGGCATCCCACGTGTAAAGTAGAGGAAGAAGGGATCGGATGTTAGCTGAGGGCTAATGTTCCTTAAACAAACAGAAAAAGAGATCTTGTTACTTGGGAGTTTCTTTTTTTTTTTTTCCATTTTCTGCAGTTTTCATTCATAAAGGTGGTTGCTTTGTTAATTAGTACATGAACATTGATAAGTGCTATATTTTCATTGTGGATTCTGGTTTTCAACCTTAAAAGGGCTTTTTTTTTGTCATGCTTAATCGTTTGGGGCCTGAATTTCATTTTTACTGATATCACAACTTCTGTTCTCTTTTTGTTTTCACATATCTGGGAGAATTTTTTTATCCTTTTCCTCTTTAGCCTTTCTGAATCGCTTTCTGTTTTGTAAGCCACACTGAAAATTTTTGTCTTTTAATATGTGAGTTAAGCCTATTGACATTTATTCTGCAGACTTATATGTTTGCTCTCAACCTTGTCATATTGTTATATGATTATAGTATTAAAAATTTCATATAATATTGTCACGTAATATATATTATACATGTTATATGATATATATTATATATCCCATATGATAATTATATTTTATAATTGTGTGTATTTTGTGATATTTTCTATGCTTCTTTCTCTGAGATGTGTATTCTGTTTTATTTGCTTATTTCGAATTTAGGTTGTTTGTATTGGGGTTCTATTGTTCTAGTTGTTCTGGGGTTATCATTGTACTTATAACTTTTAATGCCATCAGTTCCTGTTCACACATTGAACATTTTGCTATATGCTTTATAAATTCTATTTGGTATCCTTTAACTGATCTGTTACCCATACACCAATGAATTTTCTTCTGCTTTCCTCTACTTATTTCTTCTTCCATTTTCAGTTGCATTGTTTATACTTTAGTTCACTATACCACATTTGTATGTGAGTCATCCATCCTCACCCTCAATTATTCTTTAGTCTTTTGTGTGCATTGATATGGTCAGAAACGGTAACCATCATTCTTTTGCTTAATTTTTCCCAGTCATCATTTGGTTGAATGAAGCTCTCTCGTGGGTGCAGAATTCTCTAAGTACTTACATATTAAATTCTGTTTTTCTATAATTTTGATGTCTGAAGGGAAGTTGACTTGATATAAAATACTTGATTCCAATTTTTGGGGGTTAATTTTTGTAAATACTGCTCTATCGTTGCCTTGCCAGGTATGCTGGTTTTCAAAAGTCGGATGCTAATCTAGTTCCTTTGTATTCACTTTATTTGATCTTTTGCCTAGATACCTTGAGGATTTTTGCCTTATATTTGACATTATGGAGCTTTAATAAGATGTCTCTGGGCTTAAATTATTAATTTGAAATCCTACTTCCACTCCATTATAAGCATCTAAAACTGTAAATTTTCCTCAGCTACTCTAGTTGCATCACAGAAGGTCAAATATGTTGTACTTATCATATTTTCTAATTTTCCTTGTGATTTTTTCTTTGACCCATGGATTATTTGAAATCTTTCCAAAATTTGAAGAGTTCCTAAAATTTTTCTGTTACTGATTCCTAATTAAATTACCTTGTGATCAGGTAATATACTTTGCACCATTTCAGGCCTTATATTATTCATTGGGATTTGTTTGATGGCCTAGCATGTGTTCTCTCCTGCAGACTGTTCTATGCATCCTCGACAAGGATGTGCCTTTGGCGGTGCTGGATGGAGTGTTTTATAAATGCCAGTTCAAGTTCGATGATAGTGTAGTTCAAGTCTTCTATAAAGCTACTGATTTTCTACCTGTTTGAGATTGGTATATTGAAATCTCTGAGTATAATTGCAGAATTGTATAAATCTCCTTTCGATTTTGTCAGTTTTAGCTTCATATATTTTGCAACTCTGTTATAAGATGTATATACATTTACAATTGATGTGTTTGCCTAGTATCTAGGCTCTTTTATAACTATGAAATATCTCTTTGTTTCTAGAAGGATCTCTTGTCTTACAGTCTATTTTGCCTGATATTAATTTAGCCCTTCCAGCTCCAAGACTCCCATTGCATGGCACATCTTGTTCCAACACTTCACCTGCAGGTTGTTTGTGTTTTTCTCAGGTAGACAGCATATAGTGGGAATTTGCTTTTTCATCCAGTCTGAATTATGAAAATAGCACAGTCAGCAAAGAAATGAAGTCAAATATCTGGTTCCAAATGCTCTCCCGATCTTTTAGGACATTAGCCTATAATAGTTTATCTAATTAAATTCAGCTGATAAAAAAAAAACTCTTGTATTATCCTAATAATGCATTAAGGAATTTCTGCTTCTATTTGTTTTTTTTTTGTTTGAAACACAATGGTTTGCCCTAAGTGACAAAACTTTCAGCGATTCCTCCATTTTCCTGCAGCCAGTTTGACAGATGGCATCGAAACAATGAGAATAATTTCAGGATCATTAGAATGTTGAAGGCTATGTATATCATATCTAAATTTCCTCTGTTGTCTAGTAAAGTGAAAATAATAGCTCAGCATTAAACCATTCAGAAATTTAAGCATATTTTACAGATTCTTTAAATTTCTTTCATCTGTAATCTTCTCAGAAACTAAATAACTTTACTGATCAAAGGAGGCTTTTATTGTACTAATAATGCAAGCCTTTTTCATTTCCATAAATTCCTTTTTATGTTCTACTTGTCACAAAAATGTCCATGAAATAATTAAGATGAGGTTTGTGGACTCATAGAAAGCGATTTACATGTTATGTAATGTATGTTCATGACTACTTTTATACATATATATATATTTACAATATGCCAGCATCTCTTCATCATAAACTGAATTTAAAATTGAAAAATCTATCATTGCTATAAAATTTTGTATTTTTTCTTTCTCTTGATTCGGGTTTCTAAGAGTGGAGAGGCATGGATGAGTGAGACAAATTAGCCCCTCTCACAGGTCAGTAAAAATGGCAGCAACAGGAGAATTCAATTAATGTGCTTTCATATTTCCTAGGCTTCTACTCTAAATTTTACTTACATTACTTCATAGTGTTTAGTAAGCATTTTCCCTACAGTCTTTCACTTCATTTCACCACAACCATGCAAGCTATTTCCCAATGTTACATTTTTACAGATGCGATAAAAAACTGAAGAATATTTTCTGGTTTGCTCAGGGACTAAGTATCAGAATTCAATTTAGGTCTATATGGCTCTATATTTCCACATTGTGTGTGCGTGTGTGTGTGTGCGTGCCCGTCTGTTCCTGTACCTGATGGATCTGATACATGAGCAAAGAGGCTGCATGTTAGTGTGAAGGAACTTGTCATTCATCTTCTTCAAGGAGGGCCTGTCTATTGTTATGGACAATTTTCCTCAAATGCAAGGTTTTCTTTTTTTTTTTTTCATATATTGAAAGTGTTCTAGTATTAGTTATTTTTAACTTTAAGAATTCCCTTTGGACTTCCACTTATTTCCCTTGCCAAAAGTAGTTTATTCAGTTTAATGCAGCTCAGGTGTCTCCTGGGAAACATTATTAAGCAGATGGAGATGGTCTGTTGCTCTGGTTCACAATCACCAGTTACCTACTACATTGATCTAGCGTAGCAGAGGGCAACCCTTTACAATTTGCATGACTTTTAAAACTATCTTACTAAGATGAGGTTTATCTCAAACTACCCTTTTGAGTTTTGATTAGCAATTAAGAAGCAGTTGAATTCATTTTACAAAACTGTCCTCATCCATCTAATATAGATAGTAGCATCCATTCAGTTTACCACACAGGATCATTTAGCGCCTTTGTTACAAATAGCAAATGCTATATTCTCAGAAGCCTCCTCTGCTCTTTTGCATTTAGTATTATTTATGCTGGTCCATTAATGTTCTGTGATTTTTGTTTCTGACTTTATCTTCTTTGACGTCTTTGCCAAAGTTTCCTTTTACTCCTTTTTTTTGTTTTCTCAAATGAGGATTTTCAGATATTTCATTTTGGTTAAAGTCAATCCTGTTTCCCCTAGTTTACCTCTATTGACCTTTGTTTGATTGATTCTGTTTTCATTTGTGCCAACTTAGTGATTAATTTCCTTTCTCTATTCAACACATTCACTACATCATAATTTTTTTAAGTGCTAAATATCCAAAAATAGAAAAAAAAAAAAAAGTCCATCTTTGAGAGATCCATGAGGGAGGAGGTGGGGATAAAAATGAAATAAAAAGCTACCATAAGATGTAATTGATGTTTTATCACCAGTACTTATAGGTGTTACAGAATCGTGGAAGATGGAGCATCTAGTTCTACCTGGAGGATTCAGGAAGAGCTTCATCAAGGCAGGAAGCTTTAGCTGAGTTGTGAAATATCTAGTCTTTAACCTAGGAGATAATAATAAAGCATCTTTCAGGCAGAAGGAAATTGTCCTCCAAACTTTCTTTGACTACAGTAAAGACACAAAAGAGCATGGTAACCTTTGGAAAGTGTTAGAGGTGAACAGACGTCCTTGTGCAAGCTGGCATTAAAGAAGGCTGGGGGAGTGGAGGACTGGTTAGAATTCCACCAAGTTCCCCCTGTGATATGTGCCCCACCCCACACCATTAAGATAAAAGGTGAGGTTTGCCTAATTTGAATTTGTATTGTCACAAAGTCCGATGGTTAATTTTACCTGTCAACTTGACTAGCCACTGGATGCTCAAATTAAACATTGTTTCTGGGTGTGACTGTGAGAATGTTTTGCATGAGATCAGCATTTGCATTGCTGAACTCAGTAAAGTAGATTGCCGTCCTCTGTGGGCACCATCCAATCAGATGAGAGCCTGAATAGAACAAAAACCAGAGGAAGGAGGAATATGCCCCTCTTCCCTCCTGCTTGACTACTTGAGCTGGGACATTGATCTTCTAAGGTCCTGGCTGCCCCTGGTTCTCAGGCCTTCAGACTTGGACTGAATCACACTACTGGCTTTCTTGGGTCTCTAGCTTACAGATGGCAGGCCATATGACTTCTCAGTCTCCATAATTGTGTGAGCAAATTTCTTATAATAAACCTTTTTCTATATGTACAGCCTGTTGGTTAGGTTTCTCTGGAGAACTCTGACTAATACACAAAGTATAGTCAATTGGTTCTTTAAAATCCTATTTCCTTGCTCAACTGCATCAGCATTATAAGGATGAGGAAAACATTAAAGGAACTGTCTGTTACACAACACATTTTACAAATTTGTTTTACTATCTAAACAGTGAAATGTTTTCTGTAGACAATGACAATAGAAACACACAATCTGTAATAGAGAATCAAGCCATTCAAAAATGTCCTATTAACTTCAATTTAATTATTTTGAATGAAGACATAGGTGCCTGTACAATCTGAAAATAAAATCACCCTACAAAATTCATGCTTACTGGCATTGGGTGTTAAAAGAAACCCATTACTAAACTCAGAAAATATCTAAGAGTGGAGGGGAAATAATATTGAAGGTCAACGTTTTTAGACCATTTTCTCAACTTCAAAAAGACCAGATCCCAAAAGATATTTTAACTAACAATTTTAACTTCACACATTTTGTTTCAATTTCTGTTTAAATTGTGTTTAGGTATCTTTTAATGTATTTACAAATCTTTTTCATATATCTAGTCTCTGCACAGACATTTTAACTTTCACATAAAATAAACGCAGAATTTAACAACTATTGGTATAGAAAGTTTATAGGAAATAGTCATTTTTGCATCAATTAAAACTCATTATGCTCCCCAATTCCCATTCAGTTGAGATTGCATAGTTTACCCAGAAAAGAAACATAGAATCACTTTATTTGAGTTACCTAGTTGATAAGATCCAATATGATCCTTAAACATGATGCATAGTTTTATAAGATCCATATTTTTTAAAGAAAAAACCTGAAAAGGGGCCATTAATTTATTTTAACTGGCTGGAATTTCATCGAAGCAATTTCTAATAATTTTAGTTTAACAATTTATTGGGACATGGTAATCCCAAGTGTTTTCACATTACTTGTGGAATTAGCAACTGTTTTTAGGTAAGAAAGCACCATCTGCGTACTTTATGTGATCTCATGTGATCCCATGATTTCTAGGGAGGCATTATCATTTTAATCCTGGAAGGGCTGCTGTGCTCTCCTAGCAAAAGGCAAAAATATCTTGGTCTTATCCTTAAATTTACGGGGCGAAGTTCAACTATTCCTCTATGGACTCCTTATTTTAAGCAATTTTTCCCGAGTCTGATTGCGACCCTCTCTTTCCAGGGCACAACTTTCATTTCACCAGGCCCTCTCTGAGTCCCTTTCTGTTTCTGTAATTGCCTCTTTCAGCTGCGTATTCTCCAGATTTTCTCCCATTTCTCCCCTTTGCGGCTTGACTGGGTCTGGGCTATGATGAGCAGGAAGAGCCAACACACGCCCCTGGTGGAATTCAGGCCCCTCACTTTTTCTGCTGAGTCTCCTCCAGCCTCACGGACTCATCCCTCTCACCTAGATCCCTCATGTCTTTTGGATAAATTTGTTAAATTATTCTTGTTTATTAAAAGCCTGATTTATCAAGACAGAAGGAGCAGTACACTGTCCTCTATACCTGCTTCTTGTCTCAGTTCAGAAAGCAGAGAACACATGGCCCCGCGCAAGACACCAAACTGATATAAACTATTTTCCCTCTAAGTCCTGAAATGTTGATGACTGAGAGTAAGGTTGGATTTGCTTTTTTCAGTTAAGAAGATCATTTTTACCTAAGCAATTTCTGTACCTGAAATCAACAAGTCAACCCATTTGTTAAATTACCACAACCAAATTTTACATTGTTATATTAAGGATTAGAGCTCATTCTGAAAATAATGACAGTTTAGTGTTAATTTCTTGTGCACATTTAATTCAGAGTAACCTGCTTTACACAGTCCAGATAATAGATATATTTATAAAGGGTTTTCTTCTTTTTCTTAAGAAATTACTTTCTCTACTCTTCATCTGTGGAAGTTGCAGATCTCAATACTGTTGATTTTCCTCTTGAAGGGGTATTACCTTAAGTAGGGAAACATTTCTGGTTCTCTAAATATTTTTGAGATTGTTTTAATTTTATTGATTATACAAATGATAACATTTCTAGGCATGATTTGCCCATAAAACAAATATTTAGTAGACCTAGTTTAAAGAAAATATGCTCAGTTAAGAGTGATAGTGTGAGAGCTAGCCTAGGTATTATATTTTAATATAGTTTAAAATATATTTTCATTTCAGTATTAATGTTACATATACATAAACTACTGATTATCATTATTATTATAAAAATTTTGGTGATTTTTTTTTCTTAATAAGCTGATAGCCCTGGATACAGGTGCTGTCCTCTTGTTTTGATATACTTAGATTTAATGAATAGTCTTTGCCATTCACCAGCGGTACACACCTAGGGGAGTGACCCAACATTGTTAGGTTTTGTCTAATTATCTACAAAATGGAGAAAATAACAGCACTCAATTCAAAAGGTTGCTCCAAGGACAAAATATGAGTCAACATATGCAAAAATCTCAGAACAGTGCTTACCACTCAGCACATGCCAAAGAAACCATCATCATCATCATTATCATCATCATCATCATCATGAATGTCCATATGCTTCCAATCAGCTGATTTTTTTTCTCCCTCTAAGTACATCGCATCTTTTTGAGTCTGAAAAACAGAGCTCAGATATTTTTTCCTTTAAAAATTAATATACACAACACCCAAGTAACTGATGAAACACAGCTTTATTTTTCTTTTACTGCCCTTCAAAGACTGAGGATCAGAAAGTAAACATTTCCAATTACAGTAGCTCTTGCCCAGAAGATATCAAAACTGACAACATGTTTCTCCACAACAGGTTCTAATAAACTGAAGCTGAGAAGGACCATGGACTTTAGGTAACCTCAGGATGTCAGACTCACTGCACTAATGAAGACACTTTCCTACCCAGAGAGCAGCGGGCTTTGTTTTAGCCAGCTGTGTACACAGGACAAATTCTGTCTCATCCCAACTGCTATTTTTGAACGCTTCACTAGCCTAGTCGTTGTGAATTTCCCCTTTCTAACACTTAACTCCTAAACTTTCCCTTCAGTAATTACCCAATGAATTTCTTCTCTTTTCTTTTAAAGTTTTATTTTATTCTTTGAAAGGTTAATTTTAAAAAATTGTTTTCAGAAAATTTTTGTTCTTTTTCCTTCTGATGGAGTCCCGAGAATAGTAAAGAAATTGCCCACTTTAGGGAGTAGAGTTTATGGTAATAGAGAGACAAGGAATGATGGAGACAACAGCTAGGAGAAGGAGTTTTAAATGGCCTGAAATTTATCAACCTGTGCCTGAGAGAATATTCCTGGCAGTTCTCTATTTTTCTACGGCGCTATAAAGTAAAGGGAATGCTAGAATCAATGGAACCTAAGTCAAGGTCAGGAATCAGAAGCTCTAATGTCAAAAATACATCTTCTGAAAAAATTTCATGAATAGACAGAAATATTTTCTCTTTTTAATGATTTGCCTAATGTTAAAGTTATACTATTTAGACATAACCTCTTAATATTCAAATATTATTTATACAAACTGATAAATTAAAAAATGTATGTATATGGTGAATTAGATTTTCCAAAGCATTTAAAAATGATTGCACACTTGATAAATTAAACTTTTCGCAAGTCCAGCTCTTCATATGTCACAAATATTAGATTCTCTTAAGTGCTTTAAATCCTTTTAAAGTTAGACACACAAACATAATGATTATGCTTAGCCCCTTCCCAAATCCGACAGTAACAACGTTTGTTAAATAGTGTTATTGCCCTGATTTTCCTTTTTTTTAATTGTTTAGCTTTATTCTTTCATTCTCAGCTCTGACTTCAATGCCTTTGATTTTGTAAACTTCAATATCCACCCAACTTATTTTGTCATAGCGGGAGTCAACACTTTTAAATTCTTTCTGTTCTCAATTTAAATGACTGTTCTCTTAGATAATTTCTAGGGAATCTGTCTAGTTTTAGGGAAAAATCTCAAACATGCCTTCAGTACGATTCAATGATAAACTGTTTACCTAAGTCTAATGATCCAGTTAGAAGAATTATCCTTCTTAAATGGGTGTGAATTATCTAAATGTCAGAAGGTATGATTGTACTGGTAAATCTGATTTTCTTTCTTTATATTGAGAGCTCTATCTGCCTTTCATTTTTATTTTCATTGTTTTATTGTTTTTAAATGCAGTAGCAGCATCATTATTATCCTGTTTCAAGCAGATGGAGAATGAGTCTAGATGTAACTTCCTTATATCACTGAAAAGGTAACATTGACATGCCCATCGCCAATTCCCCACCAGGCTCTCCCTTGGCTAAAGCAGTACTTTTTATCTAGTGGGGACAGAAGTATAAAGGCAGAGAGGTGACATGGATTTCTTTCCTAAGTTATTGAGCAGGCTGGAATAGCACAGCCTTCTACCGGTGAAGTTCCCTTTACTCTAGTGGGGTGCCCTAACTGAAGTAGAGCTCTCATATTCAGAGGTAGGATTACTGGAATGTTCTAACAGAAATTACCAATACTACGATAAAATCTGCAAAATAATACAATTCAAAACTAACACCTGATAAAAAAGCAGTATGTGAATGAGCAAATAAATAAATACACCAATAAAATGCATGGATACATATCCAAAATGTCCCCGTATTCCAAAATGCTTCTTCCCCCTCAGTCCTTCCCAGATATCCAGAACATATGCCTAAGAAATACGTCCCCTTGTGTGATATTGCCTGGTGTTGTATGTCGGAGCCTCCACCCTCGACCCCAGAGATAGAGAATGGCCACGAATATAGCAGGTGGCATGTACATTTCATGGAAGATATTATGTCAGTGTAATAAGTGTAAAAAACAGCTGGACATTTCCATGGCAACCTTCACATATGAGCATTCTTCCCCTTGCAAAATATGTTGCTAATGGAAGATAAGGAAATAGAAAGATAAAGTAAACCTGGCAGCTCTCAGCTGGCGGTTGTGTGGCACTCATAGCTGGACCAAGGTGTTTCATACGTAAAACAGATGATTTCATAAAACATCAACATCAGATGAGATCATTCTGTGACCACACCGGAGCGAGATAAAAACAAGACCATTTCACCATGACAAAATCATACACATAGAATAAAACAAGAAAAAGAAGTCCGCACCCTACAGTTATGAATACTAAATTTAACATCCCCCATCATTTCAGATCAAGTCTAATTACAGATCACTGCACAGGGGAGGGTAGATGCAAATAATTGTAGAACTATAGAGAACAGAAGCCACGTGCCAGGCAAGAAATGGATAGGATGGAAGCAAATTCTATTTCCAGTTCCTTAATTTTGGGAATAAAAAAGTGGTATGATGGAAAGAAATACATTAAAAGGCCTTTTAATATATTACCAAAGCTGTAACTATATGGAAAGAAAAGAAAATTCTATACTAAAAAAATAAAATAAAAGCAGTACAATAAATAAAAATGTATTTTATATATTCATTTATATTCTATAAACTGGATCATGTACATAACTCTCTTGGATATTTCAGGGTAATTTAGTTCATCAACTCATTTAAATGAGAATGGATTTTAAAATATTAGACTAGGAAAATAATGAAAATGTGCACTTAGCACTATCAGTTTCTGAATTCTAGCTAAGATAAAAATATGTTTAAAATATATGAATCATCCACAATAATGTGAAGTACCACTTCTTAGAGCTTACTGGAATGCTAGATTTTTACAGTATGAAGCATGATTTTTCTCTCTAATACAACAAGCTTTTAAACTAACAGTCATTGTTAAATAAGTATCCTAATATATATGACATTTCTGCAGATTACTGTGTTTATAATTTTAAAATTGAGTGATTGCCAAAAGAAATATTTCAGCTCGATTTGCATATCTATTGTGGCAGCTTTTATCTTCTCACTCCTGGCTTGCTGGTGGCAATCATAATCTCAATGTGAAGAAATGCACTTCTCTGCTTTTCCCTAAACAACAGGAAAACTCACCATGTGTTTTATTTTGAGAAGGGCATCGTACTTCTGAGACACATGTTGTTTGTATGGCCTCAAGTTTTGAGAGCTAAAAAGCTGGTATATATATATGGAAGAGTATAAAATATACACAATTTTACTCAATGAATATTATTTTGGAAAATTGTTCAAAGCCATAGAGGTCCCCAGATCTTGGTTGTAGATGACTGAAATAGAGTCTAGTTAACTTAAACCAGATAATAGATTATATTGGGTGACTCACACAGTTAAAGGGAAGGTTGAAGAACCAGACTCAGAGTGAGGACGGTGACGGTGATGCCCAGGGACCAGAAGGGCAGTGAAATCGCAGGGCTTGGACAGCCTGTTGATGGTAACGCTGCTGCCACCACTCAGACTGGGATGTTACATGGTGGCCCTGGACTTCTGTCATGAATGAATGCTTCCTTGTTTCTGGCCCTTTTTTGCCCCTGCTCCAGTTTCAAATTCCTCAATGAAGCCATCTGTATTAGTTTCCTAGGGTTGTCATAAAAAAATTACTACAAAGTTGATGGCTAGGAACAACAGCAACTTATTCTTCCATAGTTTTAGAAGCTAGA
The DNA here is from genome assembly GCF_021613505.1 of Equus quagga. Taxonomy (NCBI): domain Eukaryota; kingdom Metazoa; phylum Chordata; class Mammalia; order Perissodactyla; family Equidae; genus Equus; species Equus quagga. Next base: position 11,114,225 of record NC_060275.1, on the reverse strand, counting down.
AGTCCAAAATCAAGATGATGGTAGTGAGACAGGAACCAGACTAACAAGATAGGGTTATCCCCAAGGCCCCTCACCAATAGCGAGCTAAGAGAGTCAGACAGAGACCACCAAGATCCACATTCCGCAGCTTTGGGACTTTCTTGGGCTTTTAGCATGCCCCCTAGTAGCAGGAGTCCACTGGAAGTGACCTTAGTCCCATTAGAATAGTAAAAATCACACCCAGGAGTGGACAGCTAGCATGCTAATGATGCGTATGTCGTATGTAGTAGCATGCTCCGTGACACAGCCCCACCTCTACCTGTCATGACAAGGTACTCCTCCCAGCCTTTGCCTAATAAAAGCCCCACAATCCCGCTCCCTAAGGAGTTGGTCACCTCCCCCTTCCCTTTCCACACCCGCTGCCTTGTGCGCAAGCTAATAAACTTTTACTTTTTTGCTCCCTTTGGTTATCTTTCTTGATTTCGGTCCTGGGGGACAACAAGAACCCAATGTGCCAGTAACAGGAGGACTACGCTTCCCACAGGGATTCTAAGGGAGAACCCTTCCTTGACCCTTGCAGCTTCTGGTAGCCCAAGTGTACCTTGGAGCTACACGTGGCTATTTAAACTTCATTTTAATTAGTTAAAAATGAAAAACTATTAGAAATTCAGTCCCTCCATTGCACTAGCCATATTTCAAGTGCTCAAAAGCCGCATGTGGCTCCTGGCTTCTGTATTGGACTATGTAGGTGTAAACCACTTTGTCATCACACAGAGTTCTCCCGGGCACTGCTGCTCTAGAATATTCTCTAAACAAAAGAAGAGGTTTCACCTGCTGGACATCAAGCAGCAAATTTACTCGTATAGTAAATTCAATATTTATTTTTCCTCATCACCAGGATAGGGTAGTTGTTTACTCCCCATTTGGATATGATTTCACAGTCTGCCGTGCCTCAGTCGGTTCCACCAATCACGGACCCATTGATGGCTTCTCCACCTTCATGGCTGTTCACACAAAATCGAAGAGCTGACTTCTCAGACAAATTATTAGGCAATGGCTGTTCGGATGTCTCTCTTAACATGCATGCTGCAGTAGAAAACCAGCCCACCTTCGAGAAGAAATTGACTATGAAAGGCTCAATTCTAGTCTAAGTACGCGCTGAGGTACAGGCTGCTGTGCATGTTTTGAACTAGCCACTCACCTATGTTAGTTGTCCCAAAGTCAATGAACGTGGTTTCAGCAGCTGAGGTGAGTGAGGTGTTCCACCTCAGATAATTACACACAATCACCTCCTTACAAAATATGTGCTTCCAAAACCCGTGGCGCTGCACCGCTAGCCTAGCAATGGCAGTACATAAAAATTTCATTGGAAAAATAATAAGGTTTATTCTAAATTAGAATCTGAAACAGCCCCGAGACAAAAAAAGTTTCCTGTGGACATTATGATAATGCTTACTTTTTTCCACTTTTATTAATTATTTTTATTTTTAATTTCCAAGGATATAAATACCCTGTTTTCATAGTAGCCCAGTCTTTTCCAATTAGGCACATTCTCAAATGTCTCAGATGTGACTAATTATACTTAAAATATTCCTTCTGCTTCCTGTGTTAGCTTTTTCTTTTTTTTTTTATAAGAGTGGTTGGGTTTTGTGGCTTTGTTTCCTAAAGCCGTCCTTTATTATTCTCTAACGTGTGGTGAAAATTTAAATTTACTAGTCAAATTTAAGGCTACATTGCTAGATTAATAACATTTGGTAATCTCAGTTAATTTCCTTACCCCATATAAAAGTTGTATTTCTACCCATAGGTCATCACTAAATGCAGAATTCTGATGATTAAGCTCTGATCCTGGTAATGTGGGGAAGAAGGGAAGGGAGTTGGTGATGGATGGGTTTCTCTTCAATATGTGTCCGTGAAACACTGAATTCTCACTTTTAAGATTTTCTATGGTAGAGGGCACTATTTATACTGTCTTGAGACAAACCTTAGAAGCCAATTGCTGTATATTAGGTTACGTGTGCTTTGTTTTCTTAAATAAACTAGCCAGGCACATGTCTCATAGTGTTCTCCTTTGAAACTCTTGCCTTCAATTTATAGGTTATCCCAAGTTATTATTATCATTTTTGAAAGCTCACTTTATTGGAGACAATCTCTTTTGCTTTTCTGGAATGGAATATTCCTCAACTCATTTTACTATGCTGACAATCTGGCCTATCCTGCTTTACATATTCCACCCATTCATCACAGTCTGAGTCTGCCTGTTAATCTATTCATGATTTTTCAATATCAACATGCATTAATTTGTTGTTGTTTTGCCTTTCTGCTGTCAATTAATACATTTCTTTCTTTTTTTTTTTTGAAAGGGTAGAAAAAAGCATGGTATATTCTACTCCTGCCATTAATGAAAAGTTAAAATAAAAAAGTAATTCTATAGAATATTTTCTCTAATGAATTCCAGGAGTTAATATTAGAGTCAAAAAAAATTTGCTGTTTCAACAATGCTCTCTTCCCATTTGGCATCAACAAATATATTTTAGGAAATAAATGTGTTATGGTAGGTAGTTTTCTAACGTGAAATTTCAAAAAAGAAGCTGTTCAAGTCTCAAAAACAGACTAGGACTCAGTTAATGCATACGAACATATAAGTGAATGCTTGTGAATCTCTTCTTTTACACTCATTAAAGGTAATGTCTGTAAATATTTTTAAAGAAAAACAATGCTATTTTAAGTTATTAAAGGTAATACTAATTCAAGTTCTAGAAAGTACTTAATTTCCATCTGCCGTAGTAAGAATTCTGTTTCACAATGCGGGCATTTCTCTTCAAGTCTCTCAAACTGTGTCTACTTTAAAGCCCCAAACATTTTAGAGTGGAGAGAGAACACTCTTGGGGAAGCAGTAATGGGTTTATTGTTAAGATACCTAATGTCTCTAACTAAAAACAGAAGATTCAGCAACTCCAATGTACCTTCAGTATGCGCTCATTGATTAATACCTACATGTAATTTACACCTAGCCTTGAAACAATGAAAACGGAATTTCTGTGAAAGGCGCACTTAAGACATTTATTAATGATGTGAATTGCTAGATAGACAAATAGTTTTTGCATTTAGGATGTTGTAGAATAAATTTGGGTGAAACATAAATAGACATGCATTTTTGCAAGGTAGGAAGGATGGGTCACCAAAAGGAAAAGAATAAATGTCATCATATAATTTAGATGTCTTAGTATGACTGGATGATCAATTTTGCTGTAAGTGTGATGGGTATTTTAGTATTAAATCAAATGAGGCATATCTGTTTCTTTCAAAATATCTGGAAAAGAAGATGAACATTGTGTGTGCTTGCTTTCACAATAAATTTGTAATGGTATTTTTTCCTTGATAGTAATGCGTAATGCCCTGATTTTAAATCCATTAAATACTTAAAGAGGGAGAGGAATTTACTATGACTAAAATCGTTTACTGGCAAAATATGCCCATTCACTGATTAATTTGGTTAAAAACAAATAAAAAATATGAGGCAAATATTTTGTCAGCACATTTGTTGGATGATATTTATCGTGTTGCCATATAAAATAATAATTTCCACTTAACTTGAAGTATTGTTTGAATGATAGCTTGAAAAGAATCTTAAAAGAGCAACAATTGCAATTAATGGCATATCTAGTGAGACAACTGCTAATCCATTTCCAAATTGAAGATTTCATGATTGTACCTGGTGGGACCTTAGGCAACATACATTTATCATCTGATTCATAACCAAACAGATCTCATTCACAAGGATTATTTAAGTAGACTGTGGAAAATACATACCAGAAGAAAAATTGTGAGTTCCATTATACTGATGTGTTTATATGTTTTCCCATCGAATTAAACAAGAAAATCAATGAAAATACACTCAATTTACAAGTAAAGATGAGTAATTTGAAACAAATTTTTTTTAAAAAAGTACCAAATATATCTCCTTTTTTGTTGTTTTAGAGGAGTATGAGGGAAATATTCTCAATAAAAAGAGTTTTCTCTACTTTGACTTAAATAAAAGTACCTATTGTGTCGCACCAGGTGCCCATCTATGTTTAGATATCCTGGCAGGGACTAATAAAGGAATATTGCTCCTTAACCAAAAGCTTTGTCTGAAATGCATGGACACACACTGACAGTAACATAGGTATCTCCCAGTAAAAGATAAAAGCCAGATCTTATTCTAATAAAAAATGATTAGAAAAGATAGGAGCAGATGAGTTACACACAAATAGAGAGTCCAACAATGCCCAAACAACCTAAAATTTTTACAAATTAGTGACTGTGTACAACTACAGGAAAAGTCCCAGATATTCCTCATAAAGAGATATTTTAAGATTATCTATGGCAGCACTTACCAGATGCTATAAAAAAATGAGTTTCAGAGAATTGTGAAATACAGTAAATTCCCCCTTATCCATGGGAGATAAGTTCCAAGACCCCCATTGGATGCCTGAAACCATGGATAGTACCCTATAAATACCACGTTGTTTCCTATACATACGTATCTATGATAAAGTTTAATTTATAAAGTAGGCACAATAGGAGATTAACAACGATAACTAATAATAATAAGGTAGAACAATTATAACACTATAGTGTAATAAAATTTACCATAGGTCTTGGCAACCTTAGCATATGATTTTTTTCTTTCCTTATTAAGTTGAGAACTTTCACCTTTTTACTTAAAGGAAGCACTTTATGGCTTCTCTTTTGTATATCCAAATTGCCCTTTGGGGTCATTATTAAGTAAAATAAGGGTGACGAACACAAGCACTGCATAGCTCTGCAGTTGATCTGAAAACCAAGACAAGTGCTAAGTGACTAATGGGCAGGTAGTGTGTACAGCCCATTAGTATAATAGCATACACAGTGGCTACACTAGACAATGGGATGTTTCAAGTCAACAGGCAGGACACTGCAAGATTTCATCATGCTACTCAGAACATCATGAAATTTAAAACACATGAATTATTTATTTCTGGAGCTTTCCGCTTAATATTTTCAGACCACAGGTAATTGAAGCTTGGGAAAGGGAAACCACAGGTAAGAGAGGACCACAGTATCTCCTGAATATTTTCTTTACCACATTTTGGTCATGTTTCATTTGAACTAAGTATGGAGACATAAGATAAATTTGGAGTCTTCAATGAGTAATGCCATTCATACTATTCATTTAAAGTGCCAAGAATTACAACGTTTTTGGTGGACTGTAAAAATTGGTGTATCCAGGAAAATATGAATTGTCACCTCTAAACAAGCAAAACAATTGGGTATTGTTGCCTGTATATTTATCTTATGTACAAATTAATGAATCCTTCTCCTTCCTTATGTAAACAACAGCCTCTACAATGTGTATATATGACAATATTACTAGAAAGAATGTGCTCCCTGGCTCGTTCACTCGTTTATTCATCCATCTGAAATGATGTATTGAACACCAGCATGCAGCAGGAACTGTGCCTGTCACTGGGGTTAAGCAGTTGACAAAGCACAATCACAATCATCTCAACGAAGGCGGCATTTTGCAGCTGAATACTGACGCTGACAGGATGGAAAATAAAAATTCCTGAAATGTTCTCCTGCCGAAAAAAAAATCTACTGGTGGATAAATTACGTTCAAGATTATCTTTTATGAGTTTGAAGTTCAAAGAAAAGAAATAGAAATCAGCAAAGGAACTGCTTCCAATACACACACGTAAATTGTAACCAAATAATGAGTGAAAGGAAAACCCACGGCTATTGGCACGAGAAAGCAATCAATCTGGGGAATTATCATGGAGCAAAAAAACGAAGACCAGCCTGTGGAGCCAGCAGCACGGGGAAACTGATGCTGAGACACTCCTTACAGATATGACCCATAGAATCACCCTTTCCCAGAATCAAAAGGGAGGGCAGCAAATGGAAGTCTAACGTGCAAATAAAAAAACGGATTTCAGGAGAAAGAAATTAGAGAGAGACAATATGGGAGAAGGAAGTGGATGAGAATTTTCAGAATTGAAGAAGACATGTTTCCACAGATCCAGAAGGCACAGTTGCTTGAATTAAGATAGATAATATATACAACTAGACACGTTTTATTATACTGCAAACACTGACGGCAAAGCTTTAAAAGCCTAAAAGCTACCAGAGGAAAAAGAGAACAATTACAAAGTCAAGACAATTAGAAAAACAGTTTTCTCAAGAGGAAACATTAAAGCTCGAAGATGGGAATATAATCTCTTCAAAGTGCTGAGATAAATTAAATGTCTTCTCTGAAATTCATGCCCAGAAAAACTATCTTTCAATTAAGAGGTGAAAATATACAAACAAGCAAAACTGAATTTAACCCCTATAGATGCATGCTAACACAATAAGAAACAGAGGAAAATTGGGGAAACAAAAGTAGAAGGAAAGTCTAGACATTATGCAGGAATACAATTCTAAAGCAACTAATTAAGACAATAATTTTAAAGAGACTCCTAATTTGTTTTAAATTAAATAAAATGAGAGTCATCCAACAAACTTGAGGCTCACATTTGAATCACCTAGGACTGTATGAAAAGGTCTTCTGAACCGATCAAGGATTAGTGATAATTCCTAAACTGCTTGTTTGAAATAGTATTATTTTCTTTTGGAATCTGGGAAGATTACCACACAGTAAGAGGATGTAAAGATTTTATCAAGGAGTATTGACACACACTAACATTATGTGAAAATTGGAATCCTTCAAGATGTAAGAGGAAGTATGAGATCTGAACAGAAATCCAATTTATTATCCTTTTTAAACGTGTTTTACTGTAAGATTCTTGAATGATGCTGTGCATGTAGCAACCTTTTAGGAAATGAGGGGTATCATCATTACTATCCTCTCCTTTTCATCAATGAACTTGCATTCTCTTGGATAATACAGATAAGCAGGCAGGGAATCAAAATAGAGTAAAACCAATGTAAACATGGAGTAAAGGCTATGGGATTATATAGGATTGATGGATAAATAATAGAACTTCGAAGAAACAGGAAAACCTTTATGGAGGAAGTCATGTATAAGCCAAGATGTGAGGTCAAATCGTCTACTCATTCTTGAATCTTCTAGCGGTTAGTATAGCTGGTGTGATGGTTAATTTTATGAGTCAATTGGACTGCCCTTGCGGTGCCCAGATTAAACATTATTTCTGGGTGTGTCTATGAGGGTTTTTCTGGATGAGATTAGCATTTGAATCGGTGAACTCAGTAGACTGCCCTCCCCAATGTGAGTTGGCCTCGTCTAATCTGTTGGGGTCCTAACTAGAACAAACGATGGAGGAAGAGGAAATCCATCACATTTTTCCTGCCTCAGTGATGGAGCTCTGACATCTCAGCTGATCTTTTGGCCCCTTGATTTACATCATTGGCTCCCCTGCTTCCCTGGCCTTCATACTTGGAATGAATTATATCACTGGCTTTCCTGGGTCTCCAGCTTGCAGAAGGCAGATAGTGGGATTCCTCAGCCTCAGTAATCGCATGAGACAATTCCCCATAATAAATATGCTTTCACATTTATAGTGGATCTGTTTTTCTGGAGAACTCTGACTAATGCAGCTGGATCATAGTTTCTCAATGTAGGTCAGAGTTTTCCAATGGACTATTTCTAGTTGTTTACCAAACAAAATATTGCATGGATGTTTGGCTAAAAGATGTATGTCTTTGCATACACACACTTTGTTTTGTTTTACATCCTAACCATACAAAAAAAATAAAAAGGATATTATGTGGAGCAAAGCGGAAACAATTCTTTGCCTTTTGATTAATTTCAGTTTATTTATTGACTATAATGTAAATCCCTATATATTTTAAATCTTGGTGAAATTTCCATTTAATATACATTTTAAAAACCAGAGAAAAAGTTTATAGGCATCATAGCACTATTTCTTGGTAGTAATGAATCCTATTACATTTATGGCTATGTTATCATATCAGTTAATGCATTTTCTGTGCAATGATGCAGGTCCAGCCCCTACATCCGTCAGCAAAATGAACGATTTTTCAAGGTCTCTGCATGAATACTAAATAAATCAATGGAAAATATGCAGAATCAAAATGTGAGAGATAAATCCATGTTAACTGTAGCTTGACTAATACTGCTGTTCAACATTTTTATTTTGACAACTACATTTTGTAATTTGCCAACACTTTGTAAAATGCAAACACTTCGCCAAGTTAAACTTGTTTTTATTCCAATCAGGCCTAATTTATCAGTTGAAATAACCAAATAGGATGTTGATATTTTTACAGGGAAATAGGATATATAATAGGCTTTACATAACCTTCCCCACACATTATATGTTACTAGTTGAATTCTTCATACCTATTACTTTACATAAAATTCTGTGCCTTGTCAGCTTGTATGTTGTTAGTAGCATCAGTTTTTCCCTATCAAGATTGCTTTTCTGCATTCAGTTTTTCTTTTGGCAATATCATTATAATGTTAACTACTGGTGTCAAAATATCATTTCCATTTAAACCAAAAACATAGAAACAATAAAGAAGTGTGAAGAAAATGTAATTTTTACTAGGAGAAACTCCAGGTGATATTATCACACTGCAAATTTTTCAGAATAATTTTTTCTTGTATTCTTATCTCCTAAACGTCTTTTGATGACCTGTTGACCTTAAAATCCTAAACATCTAACATACAGGTTGGGAACAAATCTCTCCCTGCATTCTTTTGTCTGAAGCACCTATTACAAACTGCCTGTGATTGTTTTAAATACTTCAAATAGGATTTCTTGTAGTAAGTACACTGGAATAGCCCAGCTACAGTGAAAACCATCAGCTTCGTGACTATAGAATTTGTTAAGGAGGTTTGCTGAAGTAACTTGAATGATCTCGTTAGACCTTATTTCATCTATCCTTTAGGTCTTACTAGGTGGTCTAATTTATTTCAAAAGCAAAATAGTAACAACAAAATGAATCAATATATTCTTTATGGTAACTCATAACTGAATCAAAGCAGGAGATATTTGCTCAGGGATGACTCAACTAAAGTTTTTTTCAGGCATTTACACGTTTAATTCTTACACAAACCTATGAATTGGAAGCAATTACTATTCTGGTTTTCTAGATGAGAAAATGCATAGAGAAATCTGTTACACAAGCTCACACAGATAGTCAATGTGAGGAGATGGCAGATTCAGGCCTAACCCAGTTGGGCAATGCCGTTTTCTTAACCCTCACCTTCTCTTGATTCCTGTCAACAGATTTTATAAAATCAGAGGATATTTTCCTTACTATGATTCTGTGAGCTTTTTCTTTTATTAAAATGTTTACATTATAGGAAAGGAAAGCAAACTCGCCGCCTATAGTTATAGATATTTCAGTCAAATTATGGGAACTGTAGCAAACAGAAGCAAGTGTAAGTAAAAAACACCTTAGGTAAGTTTTGCAAATATGTGACATTTGTAAAAATCTTTATTTTTTAGTATTTACATAACTGCCTGCGTTGGAATATTTCTTGGTTGCTTACAGTGAGAATTAGTTATCTGTTATTATCCCTGTCTTATGAACCCTGACCTCATATGTAGCGCCCTAAGTAGCCATCAGCTCATTATCACCTTCCTGCTGGTATACGGTGTCCCTCTCTCTCCTTATCAATTGTCAGAGTCTAGGTTTGGGAAATCTGGAGATTCATTCTGATTAATTTATTTCTGTCATTTCTATTGCTAGTTTTACAGCAAGTTCCGGGCATTGAAACAAACGTTCTTATATAAATTTAAACTTTATTTTTTTATTAATGGAAATTTTAAGAAATACAAGGCTGTCATATGGGTTTAAATGGGGTTGTCTAAAAAGATGTTATCAGAACAGCAAAATATTAATTGGTTTTCATCCAATGATAGTACTATCTGTAAAGCATGCTGTATATATTTGATATTTAATTGAAATACTCCGTGATGTCCTTTTGCAAATTTTCTTTGACACATATAAAGAATAAAGGAAATTTATAATAACCATGAGATAGCATGTGATCTTAAAATAATTATATATGAAAATAAATCACAATATTTCAAAAGCTAGTGAATTTCCCAAATCTAAAATGGATCATGCAAAATACTTTCATCACAATTTTACATAGACTTTCAAAAAAATTATGTCTGCCTTTTGCAATTCATGGAGAGAAAGGCCACAAGACATTGCTGATTCTAACAAAGTTTAATCATAAATTTATGAATGTTTCCTTTATATTTTTTAATGAGTATATTATTTGAGTGAAAGTAATCATTATTGTTGATAGTTTTTTGCTCCTCACTTAAATGTGACAAGTCTTTAGAATGGATAGATATAACATTTTATATTATATAGCATATGTTCAATAGCTTTAATTGCAAGGTCTGTAGATAATAGCAGTGTAGGCTGCTTGAATCTACCATTATTTTGTAGTAGATAAAAATTCAGTATGATTATGATGATTGTAACTGTGTGCTCTCCCACAGCTTTTTCCTTAAATCTCAAAACATTATAGAGTGAACACACATTCAAACTGGTTTAAAGTAACAGTAAAAATGTTATTTTATTTATCCTTTCTGTGAGTAGTTTATTTTCTGCAATATAGGAAAAACACTATCTGAACGGAACAATAAATGCACTTATGTGACAAAAAACATGTAGGGAAGCCCTAACTGAGATAAAGTAGATAGTCCATAAAAGAAACAAATAAAAACAAACAAAAACATTTATACTGTTAGAGGTATTCCAAAGCGTAATGTAGAAGTAATTTTCTTCCATAGTAAGGAATAAAGAAGTATCTGTAGAAAAAAACTATTTTTTTCTAATGAATTACCCTAACAACATTCTCAAAATCAAATGATCATTCATGCCTGCGTCTATTTCTGGGCTCTATATTAGAAGAGGAAGGGCCGGCCCCGTGGCCTAGTGGTTAAGTTCACGTGCTCCACTTCGGAGGCCCAGGGTTTTGCAGGTTCGGATCTCGGGCACAGACAAGGCACTGCTTGTCAGGCCAGGCCATGCTGAGGCGGGGTCCCGTATAGCAAAACCAGAAGGACCTACAGCTAGAATATGCAATTATCTACTTGGGTGCCTTGGGGAGAAGAAGAAGAAAAACAAATGAAGAAGATTGGCAACAGATACCAGCTCAGGTGCCAATCTTAAAAAAAAAAAGAAGTAGAAACACATGGGTAAATCTGGCTGGCAACCTGTTGTTGTTTGTATGACCCTCAAATTAAGAATGCTTTTTTCATATTTAGAGGTGGTATAAAACATAACAAACAACAACAACAAACAAAAGGAGATTATACAAAAGAAATTTAATGTGGCTGCAAAACCAAAAATATTTACTATCTTGTGCAGTATGATGCTCCTCCCCACCTCACATTGTAGTTTTTAAACTTTCCTTCCAATTTTCTTGAGATATAATTGGCATACATCACTGTATAAGTTTAAGGAGTATAGCATAACAGTTTGACTTAAATATATTGTGAAATGATTACCACTGTAAGTTTAGTTGGGGCCCATCACCTTGTATATAGATACAATAAAAAGAAAAGAAAAACAGAAAAGAAAAAATTTTCTTTTTCCTTATAATGAGAACTCAGGATTTACTCTCTTAATTTCATATATATCATACAGCAGTGTTAGCTATAGTAATCATGCTGTACATTACATCCTTAGTACTTATTTATCTTGTAACTGGAATTTTGTACATTTTGATCACCTTTCTCCTATTTCCCCTCCCCCTACCGCCTACCTCTAGTAACCACAAGTCTGACCCCTTTTTCTATGAGGTTGGTTTTTCGTTTGTTTTTAGATTCCGCGTATGAGTGAGATCACACAGTATTTGTCTTTCTCTGTCTTACTTATCTCACTTCATAATGCCCTTAAGGTCTATCTATGTTGTCACAAGTTGTAGGATTTCCAGATTTTTTATGGCTGAATAATATTCTATTGCATATATATGTATATACCGCAACTTTTTTGAATCCATTCTTCTATGGATGGACACTTAGATTGTTTCCATATCTTGGCTGTTGTAAATAATGCTGCTGTGAACACAGGGGCGCAAATATCTTTTTGAGTTAGTGGTTTCATTTCCTTTGGATATATCCCCAGAAGTTGAATTGCTGAATAATATGGTAGTTCTATTTTTAATTTTTTGAGGATCCTCCATACTGTTTCCATAGTGGCTGTAGCAGTTTACAATCCCACCAACAGCACTATATTTTTTATATGATCTACATGTCTATCATCTTACTAATACCACACTCTCATGATTACGGTAGCATTATAACAAATACAGAAATCTGATAGTGTAAGTTCTTTAGCTTTGTTCCACTTCAACAGAATTATTTTGGCTAGTCTAGGTTATTTTCTATATCATATAAATTTTATAATGTGCTTGCAAGTTTATAAATAAAGAGCCAGCCATAAATTCTAATGGATTTGAATTTAATCTATACTCAATTTGCAGAAAAAATGTGTCTTAAAGGTAGTGAGTGTTCTGAGCTATTAAGATTGTATATCTCTTCATTAATTTAGGTCGTATTTAATTTATCTCCATAACATTTCATAGTTTTCAGTGTAGAAGTCTTGCATATGTTTTATTAAATTCATCCCTAGGTATTTTTATTAAGATAATATATTTTTAATAAACTTTGTTTATTAAGAGCAGTTTTAGGCTCACAGAAAAATTGAGCAGAAAGTAAAGAGAGTTCTCATATATCACTGCTCCCCCATATGCATAGCTTCCTGGGCTATCAAATTCCAGTACCAGAGTGGTACATTGTTACAATCAATGAACCTATGTTGACACATTGTCACCCAAAGTTCATAGTTTACATTAGGGTTCACTCTTGGTATTGCACATTTTATGGGTTTTGAAAATGTATAATGACAGGTATCCATCATTATAATATTGCACAGAATAGTTTCACTGACATAAATACCCTTTTTATTTTGCCTAGTCACCCCTCCCTCATCTCTAACCCCTGGCAACCACTGATCTATTTACTGTCCCCATAGTTTGCCTTTTCCAGAATGTTGTATTTGGAATCATATAGTATGTAACTTTTTCAGATTGGCCTCTTACACTTATTAATATGCATTTAAGTTTTACCATGTCTTTTCATGGCTTAATAACTCATATCTTTTTAAAATTGAATAATATCCCTTTGTATGGATGTACCACAATTTATTTATCCATTCATCTATTGAAGGACATCTTGGTTGCTTCCAAGTTTTGGCAATTATGACTAAATTGCTATAAATATCTATGTGCAGGTCTTTGTGTGGACATAAGTTTTCACTTCATTTTTGTGAAACCCAGGAACATGATCACAGAATTGTGTGGTAAGAGTACACTTAGTCTTGTGAGAAATCACCAAACTGTCTTCCAAAATGGCTGTACCATTTTGCATTCCCATCAGCAATGAATGAAAATTCCTGTTGCTCAACATCCAAGCTGGCATTTGGTGTTGTCAGTGTTTCCGATTTTGGTCATTCTAGTAGGGGTACAGTGGTCTCTCATTGTTGCTTTAATTTGTAATTCATTAATGAGATATGCTGTTGAGCATTTTGTCATATGTTTATTTTCCATCTGTATATCTTCTTTGGTCAGGTGTCTGTTCAGATCTTATGCCCACTTTTTAATCTGCTTTTTCCTTTTCTTATTGATGAATTTTAAGATTTCTTTGAATATTTTGGATAGCAGTTCTTTAACAGATGTATTTTTTACAAATTCTCTCAGTCTGTGGCTTGTCTTCTTCTTATTTTGATAGTGTCCTTTGCAAAGCAGAAGTTTTAAATTTTAATGAGGTCCATTTTATCAATTATTTCTTCAGGCATCCTGCCTTTCATGTTGTATCTAAAACGTCATCACCAAACCCCAGGTCATCTAGATTTTCTCCTATGTTTTCTTCTAGGAGTTTTAGAGTTTCGTATTTTACATTTATGTCTATGACTCATTTGAGTTAATTTTTGTGGTGGTAGAAAGTTGTGCCTAGATTCATATTTTTGTATTTGAAAATCCAGTTGTTTGAGCACATTTGTTGAAAAGACAAACTTTTCTCCATTATATTGCCTTCACTCCTTTGCCAAAGATGAGTTGAGTAAATTTGTGTGGGTTTATAGCTGTATTCCATTTTGTTCCATTAACCTATTTGTCTGTTCTTTCTCCAGTACAACACTATCTTGATTACTGTAGCTTTATAGTAAATCTTGAAGTTGAGTAGCACCAGTCCTCCAACTTTTTTCTTCTCCTTTAATATTATATTGGCTATTCTGGGTCTTTTGCTTCTTCATTTATTTAGTTCTTTGATTTTGTTCATCAGCATTTTCTAGTTTTCCTCATATAGATCCTATGCATAATTTGTTAGATTTATACCTAGGAGTTTCTTTATTGGGGGTGCCAATGTGAATGGCATTGTGTTTTATATTTCAAATTCTACTTGGTCATTGCTCGTAAACAGTGATTGACTTTTGTATATTAACCTGTGTACTGCAACCTTGCTATAATTGCTTATTAGTTCCAGGAGTTTTTGTGTCAGCTCTTTCATATTTTCTCCATAGACCATTATGTCATCTGTGAACAAAGATAGTTTTATTTCTTCCTTCTCAATCTGTATACATTTTATTTCATTTTCATGTCTTGCTGCATTAGGTAGGGCTTCCAGTAAAATGTTGGAAATGAGTGGTGAGAGGACATGTCCTTGCCTTGCTCCTGATCTAGGAATTTCTTGACATCCGTGGTCTTATGAATTTTTTTTTTCCCCAAAGAAACACAGAGATTATTTTCCCTCTGAACCATTTGAGAATAAGTTACCAACAGGATGTACCATTGTCCCTGAATACCTTAGCATACATTAACTAAAATAAGGACATTCTCCTACATGATCATACTGTAACCATCAGAATCAGAGAACTAGAATTATTGTAATTATATCACATAATCTCCATACTCCATTCAGATTTCACTAAGCTTCACCATACTATTCTTGATGGAATAAATCCAGTCTATAAATATGCATTACATTTACCAGTCATGTGTTTTTATAAACTACCCCTCCAGCTGGAGCATTTCTTGATTTTCCTTCACTTTTATAACTTTGCACTTCTTGAAAATTCTAGTCCAACTGCTGTGAAGAATATTATTCAATTACAGTTTTTTTCTAACATACATAGAGATTTTTCCCCCAAAAATATCAAAGAAGTAACATTGTCTTCTCATTGCATCGTATAGGTTGAAAACAATTTTGATTTGTCCCATTAATGACTGATAGTGAGGTCTTCTTAGAGGACAGGGACAGGGAATACACACACACATCAATATCTATTTATAGCTCTATATCTATGTTTATCTGTCTTTCTATTCAGGACCTGGCACTGATATATTCAACTTGCATCCAATATCAGAAGATTCTTCTCAGTTTTCTTCCTTTTCATTTACTTTTAAGGGGATTTGTCTCCTACCATTTTCAACATAGGTGGTTAAAGTATTTGATTATATTGGCATCTGTCAATGAAACTTTAAATTTTAAAATGTACTCAAAAGAAACTAAATATCATAGTTATTTGGTGTCAGCTATCAACCATTAAAAATCCTTTATAATCGGCTATTTTAATTAGTTCTTTTTACTCCTACAGTGCATATTTCTATTTTATTTCCGTCACATAACTTATCCTAATATAATATATATTTAGTCTTGGAAGTCTCTTATTGATTAGTTATCTTCACATATTTCATATTGCTCTTGAAAAATTATTTTCTTTTATTGTGGAATTATGTTCAATAACTAAGCATTTCACTACTCTTTTCAGAATTAAGATCTTATTAAAATTGTCTAGTATGAAATTGATTAAACAATAATATCTCAAATAGCGATTTTTAACTATGATATAAAATGGAGTGATATAGAAAATTCGTGGTTTGATGAGTTAATAGAGCTCTTGTTACAGCTATCTTTTTTCTATAGATGAAAATTATTTTTTTCCAGATTTGGTTAGGATACAATGGAATTTGATGTCAAAAAGAAGAGAAGGTTTTAAATGAGTGGTCCTTATAAAGTTGAATAAAAGATGTATTAGTAATTGTTGTAAAGTGAGTTATGCATAGTACATAAGTTACATGAAGTACACATGCATTTACAAGCATATATTCCTTTTATTTTATTTTAAATATAATAAATACATGACAGAAATGAATAAACAGAAGGATGTGCTGGATTTGGGGAAAGACTATATAAGTAGAAAATATGAATCTTCAGTTTCCAATAATCGTTTGGCAAAATTAATGAATAATTAGTCTCCTATGAATGAAAATATGTTAAAGAAATTATAAAGTGTTACTTTAACTCTATTATATTTTTTACTTGAAGATATATAACTTATCTGCTAGAATTCAGTGTTGAGAATTATCGATATGCCTTCTTGAAAAAAATGCAAACATGCCGCTAAGACCCACACGAGACATGGGTGATTGAGAATGTGCTCCCAAGCACTCTTCCATTGTTGAGAATGATAAAAACACAGAGATGGTATTTTCCAACATACTTTCAGAAAGTCTTAACTATTTTATCTTTGTGTGAGATATGGCATAAAACGTTATAATTTTTTGCCTGGATTCAAAAAGATGCTGCTGCCTTTAATAATTTTAAGGATATTCTCTGGCTTTTTTCTCATAAGACACTCTGGATCACTGCATTATTTCACAACAACAGAGAATGTATGTGAATATTGTCACTTTTCACTCCTTCTTCCCTGTTCTATGACATGAGTGAACTCTAACGTCTCAGTCTAGGCCATGGATCGAGGAAGGAGGATGGATGTAACACCAGACACCAGGGGAAGAACTACCTTTAATCTAGAGGAAGTTCCCTTGTCAACTAGAGTCTGACGCATGGAGAACAACGAAAGCATAGGTCAAGATCATCTTTTAGGGTCGTTGGCATAACATTGAGGGAAATTCTTTTTGATGGTTTATATTTTTGTTACTGAAGTAGAGATTGAGTTTATCTACTTAAAATCATGGATGAGTAGCAGCGCCATACATTAAAAAAAAAGGGAGAGGGGAAAACGTTTGAAACATCCACTATGGAGAGGATGAGGGTAAAAAAAAAAAAGACAAAACAGTAAGGAAAGAAAGGATTTCCAGGAGCTAATGAAATCTCAGTTGCATTAGCGTTAGGAAACTGAGAAAGAGACCAAATTTGAGACGTTGTAAATTCATCAGTCCTGGAGTTGCTATGGAGAAGCTAGCTGGAGGGATTGATCCAAGGTTAAGGTGTTCTTAGTATAAGGCAATAGAGTGTAATTGCAGAGTTTAATAAAAAATAGAAGTTCACATAGCATGCAGTTGATGTAGTAAGGACAAAATAAGGACTCAAAAGAATGGGGGTCTGTCTGAGGCCCAAGAACATTCATAGGAATAACTCCTGAGTGAACCAAAAGTAGTGTGACCAGAAGCTTGGATTTTGGACTTAATTTCACAAGGAGAAATAACAAAATCTTAATGACAAGATTTTGACAATTATCATGGAAGAATTTGGATAGTATGGATAAAAGCTGAAGGGTCACTGGAGAAAAAAGTCAATAAACTGAGAATAAGGAGATTGCAGGGACTGTCAAAATGAATTTACCTGGAATGATGGGCCCAAATTTTTAGGGTCAAATTTCTATTATCCATGTGCAACTGAAGTTCATTTCAATACGATGTTTTAACAATGAAGTAAAATCTGCTGAAAGAAAAATTCTGGAAGAAAATTATTTTTAATTCACCTAAAATATCAGCATCAATCAATATTTATGGGGAGCATGTATACTTGCCAAAAGGTCTGTATTTCCAACATTCAACTCATTAATTTCAGGAACAGTAACACCTTGATAAGAATGCAGATGTATATAAAGATAAAGCATAAACATAAATTTTAATGGTAGGTTGTCTTAAATATTAATCTGTAAATATTGTGGTGAAAGTGGCATTTTTGAAATTCTAAGAAGTAATATATTTTACAAAATAGTTTTACATTTATGTTTGACTGCAAAGAACAAAACAAACAGAAGCACAGAATATTTAAAAGAGCTAACCAAATTCCAATATGCAGCAATATGCTGATAAAAAAACATGACGCTTGTCTTTCATTGGTCAATGTATTACTTAGAGTTCTGCAGGAAAACAGAATCAATAGAAAAAGAAGCAATATATATAAGTGGTGGATTAAAAAAGAGTGTGGTCTGCCACTTCATAAAGGTACTAGAAGCGTACTAGCACTGGGGTATTGTGTTTAAAAGTAATGATATGCAGAAGAGATAGATGGAGATCAGAATATATGGGGGTTTGTAATTCATATTAAGGAGTTTGGGTTTGTGGGAAACTATTAAAAAGTTTAGTAATATGCCAAATATAAAATAAGGGAAATATCTTATGTAAAGGGATATCATAATCAGATTTATATATTTTGAAAGATAACACTGGCAATAATGTAACAACAGACAAATCACTATTCCATTCTTTGAGGAACTTACATTTTATGTAACATATGCATCATAATGTAAATAAATGACAATAAAACAAATGTTATATATATGAGTAGGGTTGCTTCTCCTTGACTGTCGTCTTTTAACACAGTAAGGGAAGGATGACCTGTTAGAAATCTGTGGTAATTGGCCACGTGAGAAATAATTGTGATCCAGGTAAGTGTGGTGGCAATAGAGATAAGATAAATGGGCAGTTTAAAGAGATGTTAGGGAACAAAATGAGACAGGACTAATGTTTAAATCAGTTTTGGATTGGGGCAGAGGGAGCAGTCAAGAATAGTTTCTGAATTACTAATCTGTGCAAACGGGTGTATCATATATACCATCAGACACTGAGAGCGTACACTAGAAGAGATACAAGGTTTGAAGAGTAATGCAATGAATTCAGTTTAACACATTAAGCTTGAATTTCCTGGCAGATATTCAAAGGAGGAGTATAAGAATGTTTAAAGATTAAATAGGGTGAGTTTACCGGAAGAAAAGTTTGTCTTGCTATCTGTGGAAAACGTGTAGTGGTACCATCTCTGAATGCCAACACAGAGTTGGTATATTGGCTACCAGGCAAAAATACATTGGGTTACACCAAGTGACCAGACATAAACATATGTATAGATTTTAACCAAGAAGTGGAATGAAGAGCAATGTATGGCAGCATACCAATTAGGAATATGAAATTATAGATAGGAATAAGGTGAGAAGCTAAAGAAATTAGTAACAGATAAAGAAATCAAATCTAACACACGAAGAGGAAACCACCTTAAGCTATAGCCATAAACAAAAAAAAGGAGACTATCGTTTTGTTCTTACCTATTGTTGCCATGTGGCTCGAGGTGAAATGGACTAAAATACAGTGCAGCGAGTTTAAGGAGGAGGCTGCTGTATTATTCCTACCAAGGTCATCACCAAGAAAACAATGAATTGATTTTTTTAAGGAACTTTTTAAAAGAATTAACTGATCTGATATTAAACACTCAATGGATATAGACAATAAAGAAGGATAAGTTAAAAGAATATTTTAAAATTTTGAAATGGATGTCTCAGAAAATCATTGTATCAATGAGATAGTAAAGAAATTTATGAGGGAAAGATTGTCAGCTCTGTGAACTTGGACAGGTTTATACCATTCTGATTATAGGCATAGTTTCCTAATCTAGATAATAGGAGTTGAGACCATTAGTTCCAAGGCATCTTGTGAAGTTTGAATAAAATATGTGAGGTAACATGTATGAGGGCAGAAAACATAAGGACCTGCTTCACCACTATAAACCCACATCCCAGAACAGTTCTTAACACACTTTAGGTACTCAGTAAATATTTGTTGAACGAATCTTGAAAAAAGAAAGAGAGAGAGAGAGATGAATGTTGAATTTTGCAGAGAAATATAGTAAAATAAAAACAGGAAAAAGGCCATTGTACTGGACACACAGTATAAAGTCAAATTTTCTTGTCACAAAACAGCTTCTTGCATGTTTCAGAGTGTTTCTACATTGTTTCTTTAAAAAGGAAATCAGGACAAAATAAAAGAAAAAATAACTCAGGCAGAAAACAATTGGCATTAGTTGAGAAATTTTTCAAAACACAGATGCTCATATTGCTTTACAGAATAGCTTTCTATACTGCATTAACATTTGATGTATTTCTGAAATGAAGCACACCCATTTGTAATTCTTTATTCCTTGATGTTCCCAGTGAGAAGTTCAGAAAAAAATGCTGACATAAAAATGATAATAAACTTAATTTGCAATTATACTCTTCTATTTACAATGTCAAAAACAAATAAATCCTTCTCTGGGCAAAATGTATTCTGTCTTAATATTTTGCATAACTTTAAAAACTCATTTTGGTTTATCTTCACAGTAATGATCTGAGTCTATTTTATTCTTCATCCTAATTAACATACCATAGTCAACTAAAAAGTCATTCAAGGAGGGGCAGACATCTCTTCCGACATGGGGTCAAATGGCCATCGTAGCACATCCTAAAGCTGTTTTGAAGTCGTTTTATCCCTGTAGTATACTCCCATTCCTGGAATCTCACAAGTGTCCTGTGTCATTTGTTTTCCCAGTACAACGATGTAAATCAATTTTAGGATGCAATTAAAACTTTGACTCTCATGTTGTAGATTTAACTTTACAATATTACCGCTATAAATACGCTTGTCTTCTAGGCATTGAGAGGCATCCATGAAAGCTGCTTCTAAAGGCAGTGGTGTGTTTTATATGCATTCATTGTATAATTAATATACTTCTCATAGATACAGACAATTAAAATAGCTTACTTAAGTGTGCACTTTTAATCCATCTGTCATTTACAAAGGACAAGAATCTATGCCACAAGTTCTAATCGAAGTCTCCCCTTCTCAGCACTCCTTTCACACACTTGAAACTTCAGCCATTTTGGAATGCTTGTGATTCCCAGGACATTCCAGGGTGCTTCGCGCTTCCTTGTCTTTGCTTCTGCTACCACTTCTCCTTGCCTCTTGGACTACTCCCCATCTTTACGGTCAATCAGTTCTAAAAGCAGCGCTCTGTTGGCATGTCTTGTTTTCTTCTAGTAAAATTGATTATACACAATGTCCTATCCTATATACAAGTCTATAGTGATCCCTGCAACACTTTATTCTACTAATTCATTTTCAGCTCTGTTTAACTCTTTGTAACCAAAAGCTATTCAATGGCAAAGACTGTGTCTTCTACATGTTTTTATTCCTATCATATGTCAGGGCATATCACATGGTAGGAAGTTAATAAGTATTAAATGCATAACTGAATGAATGAAAGATTCATGTTTTTATTAACAGATCTTCTGAAAGTATGAGTTTGAAAACAACCTACCCTATTTCACTCAAGTTTAGGGTGCATGTTCAAGCAATGATATAGAATTTTCATCTTTCAATATTGAGCTATAAAGACATTATGGGAAGTACAACCATCTGTGTACCTTTGCAATGTCAATGGCAGAAGATCAAGAAGGAGACAGTCTGGCTAGTATCAAGAAAGAAGTGGCAGGATTGAGATTATTAGTTTTCAATCCGAAAGCAATTTTTGAGCTGATTTCAAGATATCTCTTCTCACTATGTTAGGTTAATATGAATTTTAAGTTTCTACTGTTTAAGAAATGGTGAATATACTTCAGAACAGAAGTTAGGAACGTGGGCTCCAGATTCAAAACTATCCACCATTGAAATGTCTCATTTGCTTAAAACCATATGTATATTACAATATATATATTTTTAATTTGTTTCAGTGGTGTCAATTTGAGTAATTTGACTCTTGTTGTCTGGTTCTGGTTGTGTGAATCCCTGGATAAAATAGCATCCTCTCTCTAGGTAATCACTCTCCTTGTGATAGTGGAAAGCAACAATAGGAAATCCACACAATAAACTCTAAAGCTCTTGCTAAGGGGTGGCACGTGTCATTCTGTTATTCCATTTGTCAAAGGAAGTCACAAGGCAAATCCTAATATATGAGTGTATGTGTCAGAAGAGCATCAACCTTTTGTAGCATGAGAACTTTTAAAGAAGGATCATGTAGAGACAGTCAGGAAATATTTTGAACAGTATTTCACCTCCCCAAAGCATTAGTTGTGAGAGTGAAATGAATAATGCAGTGTTAGAATATAATGTCTGGAGAAGCATCTTTGAAAAATTGAGAGAATATGGGATCCACAATACCAGAGGAAGGAAGGAAGACAGAACAGAGCAGAAGTCTTTTAACTGTAACTGCAGAAAAGGCAGAGCATGTGGGAACAAGTGTCTGCAGATGTGTATATTTGGTGGTAGAAAGATGAGTTAGGTCCCTTAAATTGCCTCTGTTTTCTAAGTGAAGCATAAAGGAAGGTAATCAGCTGAAAATCTGTAGGCAACCTGAGAAGTTTAGAAAGAAAATAAGAGTCTCTTCTGAGAGAAGAAAAACAAAATTTCCATAAAAATAGAGTAAGATTGTTTGGTAGTTTTGGTATTCATTTGCAATCAGTGACCACGTATATGAAGTAAGACAATATAGCACAGTTGTATGTGTGAGAAGAAATTAAGTTAAGCTTGGACCTCTTTGGAATTATTTGACTGGAGACAAGGATGTTACCAACATGGAAGGAGCTTCTAGGCATCATGAAAATTTTCCTCCCAATCTATAGTATATTCTGCAAAACGCTTGCCAAGAGATCTCAAAAAGAATAAAAGACTGGAAGGATCTTTTGATGTACGTTTCTATGGAGCATAGAGTGTGTGAATTGTATGTAAAATCCGGAAGTGACTGGCACGTTATTTCCATATTAACTTCTAACAGAGCAATGAAAACTGCCTCTGGAATAGCTTAAATATGAAATTCTATCTAAATACGTCACTGAGCTTGGATAATATCAACAAAAGTTCATATGTATGCATGAGACGTAGTTCTAAGAGCTTTTTCCACTGTAACTCATTTAGAACTCATAACAACACTGTAAAATAAGTTTAATAACTGTGACCCCATTTTTAACATGAAGAAACAGATCATAAAGGCCAAATGCCTAAGGTCACAAATCCAGGACATTCTTTTATGTTCTTTTCCATATAGATTGTGGCAAATCATCCTGATAATTATAGCTTTATTTTTGAAATTAATTAATTGTAAGAGAACAAAGAAATGGCAGGCCACTCCTGTTGACTATAGCTTGAAGGTCAATAAGACAGAAGTTTATCCCCCATAAGATGTTGTGAACAATCTAATCTTGGAATTATTGGGTCTCAAATAAATTTATGACTAAATAGTGACCTGTAAAAAAATGTGTATCTGTCCTCATAAAAAAGCATTATTAACTATAATCGATATTTGATTCTTGAAACAAACATTAAAAACCTGAATACAAATTCCTTATTTGAAAGAATGAAGTGAAACCCTTTATATTCAGTTGCATTCTCTCTTTTATTTATATATAGAGTTAAAATGCTATGTATGTATAATCTTGTCGTGCATGTTGTTCTTTTACTTTTGCACGTTTCCAGAATGACTATCCATTACTAAGATAGCTTGATATTTCTCATTTAGAATATACTACATTATCCATAATCGTTACTTAATATTTACGTAATGTTAAATATGTAAGAGGTTTCTGTGAATCTTCAGAGAAGCGCCAAAACCCATTAAAACTTCCAAAAATACAAATTAAATTATGCTTATATTTGAAACATTATATTACCAGGATATTTTCCCCAAACTATAATAATAAATGATGAATTTCTTAAGAAGGAAACCTTTTCAAATGGAATGACATGGTAGACTGCATTTATTAAATTAGTGAATTAATTTTTGAAAGTTTTCAATATTATTAAAATAAACATTATGGTTATTAATTAAACACTGAATTGTCTGCATTGTAAATTGGCGTACTTCGCCTTAATGCATGAAGAGGACAGAAATAAGAATAATGATAATTTCATAAAAAGTGTGTAGGAATGGCTTAGCCAAAGTATAGGTTCACTAATTCTAACAGGGTTTCTGTCTTTCCGTTCTAACTGGTTGGCAAGGTCTACAGAACTGGAGTAGGAATCTATTTCTGGATGCTCATTATAAGTAAATGCAGTCAAGCATCATCATATCCTAAAAATCTAGACTGAAAATGACACCTCTGGAAGGACCATCGACGTGATATGTTAAAGTGTGTAAAGATAATCATTAAAATAGAAGACACAAAACTCTGAGAAGAGTTGGAGAAATATCTACATCAAATAATTTTATTTTAATAAAGTATGTAATTCACCAGTATCTAAAGCACCAGATTTTTTTTTCTACTAGCCAAGCAAACTTGTAGCTAAAAAACAGGGCAGAAATTGATTAGTTTAGATGGATAGATGTGTATTAATGTCTCAAATTGAATCAAGTAGGATAATAATGGATACAGCTGAATAGCTGCAAGGTACAAAGTTTAGACCTCCCTAAAATTTCATGTATACACACAATTATTTCTATTGACTCCCCAAAACAGCCTTGTTTATTGATCAACAAACAGAAGTTTATTTTAACTATACATAAAACACAACTTCTGAAGGTCAAAAGCAATAACAGCTTATTTGCCTCATATACAACTAAAATATTATATCTAAATATCAATTCCTCAAAGTTTAGCTAGCTACTTCTCAGAATATGAGCTTTTAATTTTAATGGAGCATTTCTCTGCCTTTTCAAAGTCTTAATGGACTGCATTTAAGATGTTAAGAAAGATGGATCAAATAATTTCACAATAGCTCCAGGAAAAGAAAATCAAAGTCATTGGATTTAATTCTGCTGCATGCGTTAGTATTTAAGTTTAAATGAAGGCATTGATTATCAGTCTTAGTTAATATAGATTAAGTAATATTCCCGAGTTTTCTGTTTAAAACTGAAGTTAAAATATAAATGAACTTTTCCCCTTAACTTCATGGTTCTATGGCAGGCCTTTTAACTAATGTTATGTTACCGTTGTATACAGAAGGTAGTATATAGCAGTAGGCTATTAAGTCCCTGAATTATGGTCTCAGAATTGTAAGAAATGTTTCTAGAATGTATATGTGTAGTTCACTGTGCAGCAGTCATGAAAATATAAAAACCTAACCTAGAATTCACTCCATCTGGGTTCTTTTGCACAGCAGAGAATTAGGTCGGTGAACATCAAGGTTCTATGAAATGCTTAATTTATACAAAGCATGCAGCGATGTTCAACTCTTTAGACTTGTGGCAGCATCCTCTGGCTTATGATTAATTACTCACCCTGCTGACTGCGAGTCACACTGGGTTCTTAGATCTGCATGTTGACCGTGAGACAAATACAGGTGAATTGACATGTCTGCTCTCTCTGTAAATATGAACTACGAGTCTAAAGAGCTTAGCATTTCAAATAGACTTTCCACATCTGTGCCTTTGTTGTTTGGTAAGAAGATTCTTTTTGAGGGAGGATTAAATTTGTTCATACGAGATTGCTAATACTCCAAGTGTGCTCAAGAGAGTTCTAGAAATTTCTAAATGAGAGTCTGATGCCTCCTCACTCCTTGTGAGGAAGGAGCAGGAGACCCACGTGGGCTCTGGAGCCCCCAACTCCACTTCAATGAGAACAGCTTCTGTTTTTGTCTATTTTCTGCAGGAGATTTATTTCAAAGAATATTTTCCAAGCTTTTTTAAACCTCAGATTTGATGGATTTGCAGCAGTTTTTTTAAATCTCATTGCCTAAAGAAAATTAATTTTCTCTTTTATAGTATTTTCTGTGAAACCTTAGCCAACCAGAATATCACACGTCTAAACTATGCTCCATTTTCTCTGCTTTTGTTGTCATTGCTGTTCCTGAGTTACAAACTGTTGTAGCTGACCAGCCGGCTCAAGCTGCCTACCTCTCCTCTCCAGCCCTTGCCCTGCACCTGCATGCCACAGGCTGGCCAGGCACTTTTCCCACTTCTTAGTCAGCGGATGTGTACTCCTCCATTCAGCCTCTCACAGCGACCATGTTGTAGGCACTAAAGAGGCTTTACGGATATGGCAGTTTAAAAGTAGGCCTCGTTCCTGGGAATATTTCAGTTATTTGTTTGTAATGTGCTCTTCTCTGGTTTAGGCACTGTATTCTGTTCACTATTATCTCTAGAAGAATCTCTATTGCAATTTCCATGATATTGCCTCTTGGGTTAAAGATTTTCACATCAAAAAGAAGAGTGATAGAGGCCCAGTCGTGTAGTGGCTAAGTTTACACATTCCGCTTTGTGGCCTGGGGTTTGCAGGTTTGCACCTGCACAGTACTCATCAAGCCATGCTGTGGTGGTATCCCACATACAAAAAATAAAGGAAGATTGGTTCAGATGACAATCTTCCCTAAGCAAAAAGAGGAAAACTGGAACAGATGTTAGCTCAAGGCCAATCTTCCTCACTAAAAAACCCCCAAAAACCACAAACAGAGTGATAACCCACACACATCTGGTACTTAGTGCCTTTTTTCCCAGATCAGTATGGGCTGTATCTATTATTGATTACCTACATTAAATCAAATGCTAATTTTAAATTCTGCCCTGCTTCTACTGTCTTTGCGTTTTGAGGAAAATGTCAACTCTGAGTTTACAGTTTCATTGGCTTTTGTGTTCCCCATATCCATGGATATGGATCACTTTAAAACAAAAGACTTCCGGAGAAGAGGCTATTTCCCCACATTCAACCTTCCAAGGACAACTTCGTATCTTTCTCCAGTTTAGGTTTTCCTTCTTAAGCTGAAGTTCTTTATTCTCTCTCTGTATTTTGTCCCTTAAGAATAGTTGCTATTTTAAAAATCTACCTAACATTTTTATTTGACTTTCCTCCAAAATGCAATCCATGTTATCATGTTTCTCAAGACCAAATACGGCAGTCCAAGATAAAAGTTTACGTAACTGTAGCACACAAATGACCAGACCTAGGCTGGGGACATTCTGTTACACAGTTATGCAAATAGTGCTTTCTGGATTGTGCAGTGTGCAACTCTCATAACCAGCCCCAGCAACTCTATCTACCCCTCAGAATCCAGGGAACTTACTTCTATGATCAATGGACAAAAAATATTTTTCCTTCGTTGTTTTCATTTTTGAACTGTTTCTTTCTAGTGTGTGACAAAACAAGGCAAATCAATGATATTAATATTTCATAGGAAATAGAGTTTGACTCTTATAAATATATCACAGTATCAGTTCCTGGATAAATTTGTTTAATATTTTAACAACGTTTTACTGAATTCTTAATGAGCCTGCATGATATATACTAGGATCAAAAATACTGTATACAGTCAACATTTATTGGATAAACATAATAATAACTGTCATACATACATGATAAAGGGCATAATGATATAATATTTTAAAATAAAACACTTCTAGCTTTGGTTATAATCTTGGCGTGCATGATTTATATAATTCATACAAGTAATTTATACTCTCCCCAAATAGAGAAAAATGAAAGAGGGATTTTAAGACAAGGTGCTAACAAGATTGTCATATTCTTACCAAACTTCATGTGACTCTTTGAAAAAAGTTAAGAAATTGAAAGATTTGGGAGTTTTACTTGGTACCTTTTTAAGACATTTTTAATTGTTTATTATAATTTGACACGTTTGTGTGATTTTCCTTCCTGATTTTTGTGTCTCCTTCAGAATAACAATAATACACTGAGTCACAGAATCAAATGAAACTAACATGTCATGTTCCCATCCTACAATGGACAGCTTTCCTCTGCAGTTTTTCCTTTATGTAAAGAGTATAGAGCTGAAAACAAATACATAGAAGGAAGATATGCCATAATGATTATTTTAGGTAAATGTTGTTGAAATAAACAATTTTTGTTTTATCTGAAAAAAATGCGTAATTTTCAATAAAATTATATATTCATGTTCCTTGAGAAGTACGTTTCTCCATAGTGATCAAAATAAATGCCTCATGCATTGCTAAAAAAAGAAGTACTAACTGAACACTCTATGTCTATGCTTAAGCTGTAAAAGTAAAATAGAGTAATAGAGATAACTTCTAATCAAATAAATTACGTCCTCCTCTTTACACCAATCTTTTTGTGATTTGCAGTCATTCTCTGTACTCGTTTATATTCTTTGTAATATTCAAGCACATGGCCATGCCTTCAGAAGCGCTTTAGATTAGATGCAAGTATATTATTTTTTCCAGTTCTATTGAGATATAATTTACATATAACATTGTGTAAGTTTAAGGGGTACAATGTAGTGATTTTATATACGTATATATTGCAAAATGATTATGAGGTATATTAGTAAAAGTAACTAAAAAATATGTGAATCGAAAGTTTTCTGAATCACTAAAGAAATATTAGTTTCTTAAACTTTATTGAAATCAAGAATAATATGTTGGGTTGTTAATGTGATGCTCAGAATCAGTTTTTGTTTTTTGTTTTTTAACCTGAAGGGGTGGTTTTCCATTTTTCCCCCTAATTTTTTAGCACAGTTACAGTGGGACCCAAAAAGGGAATGTTAATGTAGCAATCCCCTAAAAGTTGTCATAATGCATTATGATATGTGTAGAGCTCTTCTGTGGCTAGTTTCTTTGTTAAACAAGTATATTGTTCAGGGAACTTGGAGGCATCAGATACCTGTACCCTCCTATGCTCCTCCTATGAACTTACTTTTTGGAAAGTTGTCTATGCCAGCCATTCTAAATTAATTAAGTGCAATTTTAGTAAACAATTTACCAAATATATCTGAAAATTTTGAACATAAATCTACCCACAACTTTCTTCTGGAAAATATAGTTAAAAATGCAATTCTTGAACATTAGAGCAACATGATATATAGTTCAATCAGTCTATCCTTCTACTATATACATAGATAGATATAGATACTTATATATCTAATTATTTTCTATCCATCACCTTCTCCAGCAAAAAGGGACATGAATTATATATCCATTTATATTTATCCATTATATATATGTGTGTGTGTAAGTATGTGTATGTAGATTATCTCCATTTTATAACACCTGACTAAGCTGTAAATATGACTCTAAGGTTCGTAGAAATCCAGGCAAAGGAAAGCATCTTATTTTAGGATTAAAATTTACAGCATCTAGAGAAGTGTATCAACATACGGTCATCAGATCATCTGAATTATTATCAGATGGGGTACTTAGACATCATGCAGATTCCTGTACCTCGTACAACTAGTGGATCAGCAACTCTGAGATGGGGCCAAGCATGTGTTGACAAGCTTCTCAAAGCATTCCTATGCACACTGGGGTTTAATAACAATTAATAATGACGATGAATGAACTGCACATCCTTGAGGTAACAGCCCACGTGCATATGCAGATACACACAGAGACACACACTATGTACATACAGGTCCACGATCCCGCTTCTTCCAACCTAAAATCTTACAGTCCTGAAATTCAAAGGTGTTTTCTTATTTTTAAAACAAAATTGGGGTGATATGATGGAACATGGTGGAGTATGGAGTTCCAAAAATCAGTCCCTCCCTGAAGCAAATATTAACCTAGCAAACGCTGACAGAAACAACATTTTTGGAACTCTGGAATCTAATAAACATGCAGTAACCATTGGAATACTTAATGAAGAAAGAGCTAATAAATTTTAGTAAGGAAGTATTGTGGCATTTTTGCTAACCTGCCTGCCATCATCCATTCCCCACATCATATGTCATAAGAGAAATGCAAATTAAAAATATGAGATACCGCTTCATGCCTATTAGTATGGCCAAAATCTGGAGGACTGACAAAACCAAACGCTGATGAGGAGGTGGAGCAACAGAAACTCTCATTCCTTGCTGTTGGGATTGCAAAATGGTACATCCACTTTTGAAGACCGTTTGGTGGTTTCTTATAAAAGTAAACCTACTCTTACCATACAATCCAGCAATTATAGTCCCTGATATTTACTCACAGGAGTTGAAAAGTTATGTCCACACAAAAGCTTGTGTAGCAGCTTTATTCATTGTTGCTAAAACTTGGAAGCAATGAAGATGTCCTTCAGCAGGCAAAAGGATGAAAATAGTTTGGTGCATCCAGACAATAGAATATTATTCAGTGTTAAAAAGAAATAGGCTACCAAGCCATGAAAAGACATGGAGGAAACTTACATGCATATTACTATGTGAAAGTAACCAATCTTAAAAGGCTACATACTACTTACAGCTAAGATATACAACTATGTGTGTGTGGGGGGGGTGTTGGGGAGATAAAGCAGAAAAAAAATGGCTACATACTGTATGGTTCCAACTATATGCCATTCTGGAAAAGGCGAAAATATGGAGAAAGTAAAAAGATCAGTGGTTGACAGGGATTTGGGGTAGTGGGCGAGGTGAAGAGGCAGAGCACAGAGGATTTTTAGAGCAACGAACACACTCTGCATGATACCATAGTAATGGATACATGTCATTATTCATTTGTCCAAACTGGTAGAATGTACAACACCAAGAGCGAAGTGTAATGTCAACTATGGTATTTGGGTGATTATGCTATACCAACTTAGGTTCATCAATTGTAACAAATGTACGACTCCAGCGGGAAATGTTGACAACGCAAGAGGCTATGCAAGTGCAGGGGCAGCATGTATGTAAGAAATCTCTGTACCTTTCCCTCATTTTTCCTGTGGGGAAAAAATGAATACATACAAAATCTGATGACTTCTTACCACCTCAATCACTATGAACCTGGTTCAAGTCACTTTCATTGCTTTTTTAAATTATGAGAATGGTGTCTTTTTCCAATAAGCTCTGCTTCCACCCTTGTTCCTCAATTTATTTTTAAAAAATCAGATAGATTTATCAAGTTAATATCTATTTCAGATCATGTCAGCTCCATGCTGGGATCCCTTCATATTCAGAGTAAAACTAAAGTTTTCTCGGTATCTTAAAAGACCCTTCTCTTCTTGGGTGGGTCATCACAGCCCTACTAAAACCTCTAATTTCAAAGAGTCAGGCATGATATTTGTTCCCTCTGCCGGGAACATCCTTCCTATAGACAAGAGTTCTACGCCTTTACTCCTCTAAGTTTTTTTTTTCAAATATCACCTTACCACTAAAACATTCATATAATTCATAAAAAAATAAAATTACAACTGTTCTACTCATGATTCACTATTCCTTTTCACTGTTTTCTGTTTATCCATTGCATATTTCAATCTATGAAATAATTATTTTATTTATTTATTTGTTTATTTTTTATTTCACCAGGACATAATGTTCATTAGGGTAGGAACTATTGAGTGTTTTGTTCAGTTATGATACACCAGAAAACTCATATAGTCTCTTATGCAAACTATGTGATAAATACTTGAAAGAAAAGGAGGGATTGGATGATCTCGAAAAGTATTTGAAGTAATTGAATTACATTTTTTAATAAAAATATGTATTTAATATACAACAATTTCTGTAGGTTCCCTCTGCAGTTCTCTGTAGAAATGAACAGATACCTTCTGGTTGGGACAATAAATGAACACAGGTTCCAGTCATAGCCTCAGGCAAGAGGCACCTGTCTCTGACCAATAGGGGATAATCAGTGACTGTGTTATCCCAAAGCCTAGTGATAGGTGGCTAAAATGTTTGCTGTGTGTCTCTTCCTAAGCCAGTGGAGGTTGACCTTCAGTCCTCAAGAGACACATTTCTTGGACAACTCACTGCCAGAAAACATTACAATGAGGATATATGATCATACTATTCCTCCTGTGAGATTCCTACATCCCAGTATGTCAAGACCTAAGTTGGAGATTTATCAGGGAGGGACATAAAACTAACGTGAGTACTATGATTTTATGATTTTTTGTTTTTTTACCAGAACCAATATGTTTTATAGGGAGTTACCAGGTAAATCAAAATAACTTGGAGCATCATCAAAAACCTCCCAAAACAAACCCCAAAATCCTGAAACCAGATACATATTAATTTTGGGTTGATTTAATATTGACATACTTTTTAACTAGATATTATTTACACCAAGTTGTTTAACAGAGCATTGCTTTGTTGTATATAAGAACATATATATCCTAACTTCTCAAAAAATGTAAAATTGAATAAAATGAAGATTGAGGTTGCAATTTTACCTATTCACTAGTTTAATTACTTTGGCCAAATCTGGGCAACTTTATAAATGTCTTAGTGGAAGAAAGCTGATTCAAGGGTGTTTGCACTTCAAAAGCGCCCACCATCAAGAATTTATGTACAAGAATCTCTTCATAATTAACTTGGAACAGTGTCTCTCACACAAAGTTGGTGCTCAGTAAATGTATGTTGGCTGAATGGGAAAGTCAATGGATAAATGAATGATTAGAGATAGAAGAAAGAAAAGAAAAAATAATTACAAGCTTTGGCTTCTGAACTGTTTCTTATCCTCATTCATGAGGAAAAACATTGGATGAAAGTAATGACTTATACTGACTATTCATTATGAACATCCCATTTACACAGCTTTACTGACGACTCCCATCTTGTGATTATGTTATGTGGAGGTAAAATTGTCCCCGAAATTAATGACAAATGCATCAGAGCCTTTATCCAGTACACTGTTTGAAATGATTAAACTCATGGAATGTTTGCTTAATCTATTTTCTTTTTCCATACACTATACACTTTGCCTGAGGCAAACCCATCTAATAATTTTCAATTGAATAAAATCATAACTCATGACCCAATAAATTATTAAGGAATCCTGCCTTGCATCTGATTCATCATTCATCTTACCACAATGGCAGAAAGCCTACTGAATTCTCTCACTGTTTCTTGCCGTGATAAATAGTTCCATTCAAATGTAGGCAGAAAGTCGTGTGTGTGTGTGTTTAATTGTATTTAAAACTAAATTTTTCACTAAGACTTTATAGTAATAATATTCTTGCTTTAAAAATTTTTATCATCTAGTTATATCATTTGTAATTTGCCTATTAACCCTTGACAATTCTCCAGAAGTAACCATTATATTCTACCTGAGATTAGATTGAAAAATGAACTATATCAAAATATTGCTTCTCATTCCTTCATCATCTTACACCTTGTGTGCTGATATTCTAAACTAGACTCTAAAATCCAAAGCGATAAAACTGTTTAAATAGATATGCTAAATAGTAGGAGTGGAGTAAAGTTGGGAAGGCATTGAATATTGGAATTGCTGGATGCAACGTCTGAGATTACAATCCATCATAGTAACCAGTTGAAAAATAAACATGATTTTCCATCAGCTGATATTGTTAGTCATCACATTAAAAAGTGCCGTTTTAACGAGAAAAATAGAATATTTGACAGCATTAGAAAATATAATCTGCCTCCTCATTTAGCTGTATTTTAAAACTGGCACGAGGGCAGAAT
This sequence comes from Equus quagga, assembly GCF_021613505.1. Classification (NCBI taxonomy): domain Eukaryota; kingdom Metazoa; phylum Chordata; class Mammalia; order Perissodactyla; family Equidae; genus Equus; species Equus quagga. The sequence continues at coordinate 11,080,933 of NC_060275.1, read as the reverse complement.
ACACAACTCACCAAACCTCAAAATAGTGTGCATCTTTAGAATTTATTTTTCTTTTTAAAATTGAAAACTGCTGATATAACAGCTTCAACAACAGTTTCGGAGAAAAAGAAACAAAGAAAATCATCCACAACCCTACGATTATCCTTCCCTATTTCCTTTCATTTTTGGGTATGTCTCTGTTCAATGTTGATCACATAACTGAAGTGCCATTTTATTTCTTATGAGTGTGTGCAACTGTTTTACTTTGAAAATTATAATTGTTGCTTTGAATTGTTACACATTTTATTTCAGGTTTCCCTTTATGTCTCCTACGGGCTGGTAAGACCAGTTTCCTATATTTCTTCTTTATTGAAAGCAAGAGTTGTAAGAAATTTAAAAACTACAATTTGAATCAATTGTTCAATCTTCTTCCCTGTATTCCTAATGGTACAGTTGAGGCAGGTATCTTTCTATGGGTCAGAGGAGCAAAAAAACCAGAAGCAATAACTGTATGTTCATGCCTGAGAGTTTCCTGAACCCAATTACTTCATCAAAGGCAACGTGCTCCTGCAGTTACACAACAGTAAGAATCACAAGATGCTGCAGGGCTGTGGGACAGTGTCTAGAAAACTTCAAAGACTCACCCTTCTAGCCTTCCCTCCTACCTTTTTGAAGTTTGACTCCCTGTTTCATAAACAAATGTTGAGCAAGAGCTACAGAACAAAATAAGAAATAGAAATAAAACATCCAAAGACAATCAAATTTCCTCAGTGCCCCACCAATCTCCTGATTTCCTGCCAAGGTAAATAATAGATTTAGCATGTTTGCAAGAACCAAAGATCATCTTTTGGTGTTCTTGTAACCATGATATGGCCATGAAATGCTTAAAAGGTCACCATCCATTTGGTAGATGTAGCCAGATAACCCCTAAGCTTCACTGTAAACAACAGCTGAAGAGCCTGATTGTGAGAAAGTGGGGAATTCTTCAAGCGATATTCAAACACACAAAGACCCTTTCTGCTCCGAAAGCCATCAACTTTTATAAACTTTATCTCACCACACCACAAAATATGGTCTAATATAGTCTGCATAACGACTTTTGTAGAATTTGTTAATGGAATCCACTTAAACTGGAAAAAGTTTGCACTCCAGCACCTTTATATTACCAGTCCTTGCAGTACCAAGTAGAGAGAGAATTATTTCAGGTGACATATTCCCTGTGTTTTAACGACTATAGCTTGAGAAAATGTAGACATAAAGATGGAGAGCACTGAGTAAGCGTAACAACTGACTCAAGGAAGTAATCAGTTCTGTGTGTCTTGATATAGAAAGATATAATTGAGAAATCACATACTGTAGACAAAAATCAGCAGATGGTAAAGCGAATATAAGAACTGAGGTAGAGAATTCTCCTTTTATTAATCCCTAAGGGTTAAACATTACCCCAGCAAGAAATATCTGGGCGTGTGAGTGCATGGTGTATGCGTGTGTGGAGGGGTTTTTTTAGTGTGTTCTGAAGATAATTGCTGAAGTCATTGTTGTTCATTTCATAGTTTCCATTAAGTTTTTCTCCACAAAGTTTTTGTTGTATCAAAAAGTCATGATTTCAAGGATTGCCATAAACTATGGTTAACAAATACCCCAACAGGAAGACTGAAGCAGCTATTTAGGCAAAATTGATATACACAAACTGAATAAAAAATAAAAAGCTTTTAAAAATTAGGGCCAAACTACCCCATTTGCTATTCAGATCTGACCTTGCCTTCATTAGCAGGTATCTGATTGTGTGAACATTAAGCTGATATTTTCAGAAGTCCCTGGAGATACCCTACTCATCAAAAAAGAAAAAAAGGGATGTGGCCACAGATTCCTCGTTTCTCATGAAGAGTTATGGCAACGAAAACAGATTGATTCCATTTGTTCCTAACATAACATGCAGTTTTTATCATCGAAGCATGAAAAAGAAAATGTATTGGTGCATATAGAGAAATAATTGGGTAAACATTATGAATATCCTTGTTCATCTGAGGAAATAAACCCAGTCGGTACAGGTCAAGTCTTCAGTTTATCTTCCTGATCAGCAAAGTGCGTGTATTAGTCATCCAGTGATTCATTAGGAAACGCTCCAAACTCAGTGGCACAGAATATCAATCATTTCTTTTCACTCACACGTATGTGTGTCTGCTTGTGGGTGGCTGAGGCAGAATGGGCCAGGCTGGGTGATTGGCTTCAAGCTGAAGAATGAACTGGGCTGATTCCTACTGCACGTTGGATAAAATATGCTCCACATGTTTCCATTCTGGAGTTCCAGCTAAGGGGGCAGAAATTACCTGGAGAAAGCTTTTCTTGTCGTGATAGAAAAAGTGCAAGAAGGCAAGTGGAAGTACACAATCCCTCTTAAGACTGCCCGGGAAATGGCACACAGCCACTGGCCTGTTAGGCAGCCAGTATCTGGGAGAAGCTTTTCTCCTCCTGATGGCAGAAGCACAGGAGAGCAAGCAGGAATATACATTAATAGAGCTAAAAATGATCACAAATTCTTCTCCTTCCACCAGAATATGCAGCTTCTGTCTCCACTCCTTGAATCTAGTTTGGCTACACAATGAGTTGTATGCAATGACTTTCAACGGCCAATAGAACATTACCAACTGCGATGCAAACAGAGGCTTGAAAAGTGTTTGGACATGAGAAATCACTCAGTTGCCTCTCCATCGAACTCTAACAAACATATTGATAAGGTCAGACTAGGCTTCTAGACACTGAGAACCATGTGGAAAGATAATGAGCTGTCCTGGTTGAACCAACCTACCTGCCAAGCACCAGACAGCAGCTTCCAACTCACTCACTCACTCACCTAGGAGGCATGAGCAAGCCCAGCAGAGAGCAACAACACTGACCAAACCAGAGCGAGCTCAGATCCTTTTATCTACATAAATCTTGGTATAACATTGCTCTGGCAAGAAACTCAATTTTGGAATTTTGCTTTACAAAGAAAAACCCTACCTGATAAAGAAATTGTTACCTAGAAAAGGGTGTTGTCTTTATAAATCCTAAAGCATATGGCACTGGCTTTGGAACTGGGTGCAGGTTAGAAAATGAAAAATCATCAAACACATTGTTGGAGAAGGCTGGAGAAATGGTGCAGAAATTACTATTGAAGGGTGGAAAAAATGACAACTTACTTATGTAGTTGTGAAACAATTGGTAGAACCATAACCGCAGTAACTTGGCAGATAGAAAGTGTACCTAAGAAATGTGAATTTTTTGGAAGACATCTCCAGACAGAACATTGAAAGTGTCAGTTGGATGTCCCTAACTGCATATAATAAACTTTAGGAGAGAGATGGGCTATGGAAGGAGCTGTTAAGGTTATAAGGAGAATTTGAAAGAGTTATAGAGGAGGCATAAATTATTGGGTTGGAAAATACAAGTTTTTTTTTTCCACAGTAAAAGATATATATATTAAAATATATATTTATATACATCATATATCTTATTATGTATTATATATATGTTTTTTTCACAGTAAAAGATATATATTAAAATATATATTTATATACATCATATATCTTATTATGTATTGTATATAAGTTTTCTTCACAGTAAGAGATATACATATATATACACCTTTGATGACCTACAAATGTGTTTGTGCTCCAAAATAATTTAAAAAGAAAATATACATAAACTGTTTCACATGATACAATGTCATTATTTAAATTCAAGTACACTATAATATATATTACATTATAAATTAATATGTATTGGTCTGCTGGCAATAAAATAGTTATTAATTTAATAAGCACTCATTAAGCACCTGCTATGTATAAGACTTTTCACATAAACGTTACACATACAAAAGAACTAAAAGATAATTCTTTTGATTGAAAGAACATTCAGCTGTTTGGCACATTAAGCAATTAATGAACAACAAAAACCTTTTTTCAACATATATAAAACAATTTAGTTCTTGTCTCCTCAGTCCAAGAATTTGATTTAAATGTTGAACCCATAAGCCACTCAGAGTAACCCTAGAGAGCAACTAAACATTAACTAGTTTTAAAAGCAACTCAGAATTAGCCCATCAAAAATAAACTTGTGTACATATCTTCATAACTAACATATTACACAACCCTTAACTTATGACAAGTGTTGAAGAGAAGTTTGTTGATTGATATTTGTTGAATAAAGTTCAGCTTGGAATTACCTCACTGATGATGGCTTTTCTGATATCCCTGGAAAACAGTGGTGAATTGAATTGTTGTTCCCAATTTTCCACTCCCTCATTCTTATGGAATTATACATTTCTGCTGTTTGACATTTGACTTTGTATCTCCTCTCATGACAGAATGTTTTCACTCATCCCATTCATGTTGGGCTGCCTGATGACTGTCTTTTAAATTTTTTTTTTTTTTTGCTGAGGTAGGTTCACCCCCAGCTAACATCTGTTGCTTGCCTTCCTCTTTTTGTTTCTTGAGGAGTATCAGCCCTGAGCTGACATCTGAGCCAGTCTCCCTCTATTTTGTATGTGGGTCCCTGCCACAGCATGGCTGACAAGCGGTGTAGGTCTGCACCTAGGATCTGAACCTGTGAACTCAGGCTGCTAAGACATAGTGTGTTGAATTTAACCACTATGCCACTGAGCTGGCCCCTGATGACTTTCAAGAGAAAATGAGGGCAGAAATATCAATGTGCCAGTTCTCAGTGTAGGTCTTGAGAGACATCACATGTTTTTGCTCACTCTCTAGTATCCTGTAGGTGAGTGGGGGCCTCTGGTCCCAGATTCCAAAGACATACAAAGGAGACCAGAACCCAACCCAAGCATGGAGCAGGAAGCTAAAGCCACTTCGCTTGCCTCCATGGGGATCGTTCACTGAGTCAATCAAATACATGTTAATGGAAGAAAATGAGGTTTGCTGTTGCCTCCTGTGTAGCATTATTGCAGAAATAGCTGATAGTCTCCTTGGATGTTACAAATCCTATTGAGTTATGGATAGAAATACAGTTTGGATTTTTGAAAAGAAATACCAAAAGCTGTCTTATACTTCCTTCCTTCCTTTTTTTACTTTATTCAACTTTAACAGAATAGGTAGTTAATGGAATATATAACATGTCTAGGATGTTTTTCCATGAAATTCAAATTTCCAAATTGAGTATCTCTGATTACTAATGTAAACAGAAGTAAAAAGCAGCTTAGGTAGCTATAAAAATTTATACTTAACAAAAATTGACGCTTACAATATATTCTTTGCATGTATCTCAAATATTAAATGATTTTTTGCTATCTCCTTAAAATTGCTAGATACTTCCTCCTCTCCTTTCCCAAATGGAAGAAACTGACACATTTTCTACCATGAGAAACTTGATGCCAATCCAAAGGGCAGCACAGTGGTATTCTAATTCTTTCCTTTTGGAATATTCTTTACATCCAACAAGGTAAGCCAGGAAAGAAATTCTTCTGAGATTTTGTACATAAATATTTATTAATGGATGTATGTGTCTTGTATCAATGGTCACAGTTGTAATAATAGAATTCAAATGTCAGTGGGGAAGTGAAGGGCAGAAATGAAATACAGAGATGCAGGAACTCTAGAGAGATTAAAATCTTCCTGAACTAATTTTACTTTCTTCTCTTATCTTTCTGATTCTTTGTGCTTGAAACCATGACATCAATAAATGGGAAGTAAAAATTGAGGCAACTACATTTTTATTTGTGGCTGCAACACTAAAAAGCTTCAATGTATATTCATTTGGGAGGAGAAAACCCTGTGAACTTTGGGAGAGCTGTCACAGTGGGACAGCTGTGTGCAACTGGAGGCCAGTTGGAGCCTGAGACCAAGAAGGAAATGGACAGTTTACTTCTTTTGTTGCTCTCATTTATTTTTCTTTAACTAAGTTTGCTGAAGGCCAGTTTTCAGTACACATAACAAAAAAGATAAGGTAGAGAGAGAAAGCGTGAGTCTTCTTACCGAGAAAAATGACTATATCAAGTCATATTTTTCCACCAAGAAAAAATAAGACCAACCAAGATGCTCTCATAAATAAAGCGTATATATTTAAACATTACTATGATATTTCTCCAAAAGAGTTGTATTATTCAATAACTAATGAGATGTTGATTATTATATGACTCATACATTGTGTCCAAGTTTTTCTCTATATCAGCATAAAGTTGAAAATGCTGATTTAAAATTTTACAAGAAATAATAAAGAGAAATGGGCTTTTTAGATGGCTTAAAGTTATCACCAAAAAAATCTGCTGCTGATGCAAAAGCATATTAAAAGTGATGCCAGGAATCAAGGCACAGAGGAAACAGTTATCATTCAGGAAAAAAATCAAGACCTAGGAATTAAAAAAGAAATGGTGGAAATTCTGTAACTATAGGTCTATTTCTTATAGATCTCAAAAACAACCCCACCCCCAAAGAATTAGGAAGATCCAAATAACTATTTCACTGGATTTGATCTTCCATTTTGCATAGTAAAACCAAACATTTTGCCTATGGTTATTGGATACTTGCCAAAAATTTCTGGAGGATTTAATGTCAATCCTCAAATACGTCTCCCCAAAACGCATTCAGCTCTGTTTTAATCAGCACTTACTCCTCATACTGCTTTTATATTCCAAATGAAATGTAAATAAATTTACCCCTATGACTAAATCAATGTAGATTGACTTGTGTTTAGAAAATGTAAAGAATAAAAAATTCATGGCATGACAAATACATGTATTTTCCATTTAAATAAATAAACATAGCTCATGCTTTGGTGGATTTGTTTTTAGTTTCTTTTAGTGCATATGCATTTGTGTTTGTCTTTCATCTGTGTTCATCTAATATATTGTATTTTAATCCACTTTCATTCTATCTGAAATAAAATATCCAAATCTCCTATGTTATGATATGAGTAGTTGGTAGAGTGGTATTTTAACTGGCTGGGGGAAGCCTAGTTACAAGTGCTGAAAAGAGTCCAAACAGGGTATTGTCAAATGAAACAGCAGAGGACACAAAAAACAAAGGTACTCTCAAAGTCAGAAACCATGCAAGGATGTTGAGTCTTCCAAAGGAGGGTGGAGAAACCGCAAGGAGAACCATATTGTCAGTGGATGAGAAAAGAGCATAGAAACTAGAAGTCCTGTGTCAGAGGGAAATAAGGCCAAGAGTATGTGAATCAGAAGCAAAGGGAGAGAGGGATTGAAGTGAAAAAAATCGTTAATTTTGGCTAATTTGTTTTCATGAACTGACTGAGGCTTGGAGAATTGGACTGACTTAAAGCTCTGATGTTCACACGGTTGTCTCAAAGATAATGAGATATAAACTTTATCGTATTCATCTTCGTATTCCCCACTGTATCTGATCAAAATGCTTTCCAAGTACAAGGTGCACAGTAACTATTCTTGAATGGCTGAATACATGGATAACAAGACAGTGCTCGCTGGACCAGTTTACTGAAAGTGGCCTTCTGCTTGTCCCAGGATAAGTTCTAACGCTCTGGCTGCTTTGCTGAGTGTTCACAGGCTGCCTAAGGAGAGCTAGGTGCTGCAGACTGCTTCCCGACTCGCAGCGTGCAGGTTTTCAGAGCTGACGCCATCACGTGCATCTCTCCCTTTCTCTGCAGATCTCCATCAGCATCAAATCACCTTGGTGCTGTCCATGTGGGATTAGCACTTTCATTTTCCTTTGGACGTATATTTTTCATGCTTCTGAAACAAAACATCATAAGATGCTGAAAATAAGTGGTCACTTTAACCTTTTTGTTAATTCTCAACTAAAAGACAAAAACGTCACTTTATCTCATGCCATGACGTTTTCTATATTTCTTTTCTTAGATTCTTTCACTTGCAGCCAATGCATTGTTGAAGAAATTACTCAGAACAAATGTCTACATTTCTGCAAATGAGTATATGAGCAATTAGTTAAAATGGATTAAGTGACAAGAAACACAATATTCATCATGTTACTTTCTAACTGAATTTTTAATAGGTATTATAAGTATTTCAATGTTAAAAACAATATTGAATATAAAGCACTTCGTAATGAATAGTCTTCATCTTCTGTTATACCAAGTCTCCTTTAGTTTAATATAAATTACTGTTTAAAAGTGAATGAAATAAACTCATCAACCATTTGTCTGAAGTGCTGTACTGAGCAGTATTTTGACCATATTTAAATTGCTGTCACATATAGTTATAAAGCATCTTGTGTATATCATTCCCATTGACGTGTTCAGTCACACTTCATTACTTTTTCATATATTATTTTACGGATTTTTACCAGGATGCAGCCATTGTTTGGAAAAAAAAAAAATGCACATTCACTTCTCTCTTAAAATCATATTAGAATTTGAAGTCAATTTTTATTATTTATTATATTTTAATTAGCCTTTTTAAGAAAATGTTAAGTTGAATTTCACAAAGACTTTCTACCACTATTGGTTTCTTCTACTTTATATGCAACGCTCAGTGTGCAAAGACCCATAATGTGAATCATGAGGCATATGCATATAAATATATAATATTTATACATTTTAAATCTTTCTTTAAAACAAGAGAGATGATCATTTTCAAACGACATTAGTCTCATTTATCTCCATGATGCCATTAGTGTTGTAAAATGTTGCAGCAACATTCCTAACTCCTGAAGGCCTGCATCAGCCCTTAGCTACTCAGCCGCATTATTAGATTGTCAACATAATTCAGACATCTCATATAGAAGGAGCCAACCCGCTGGCTCCAGCGCCTTGTAAATGTATTTGCTTGATGAAGTAGCTCAGAACATATTGAGGCCTTTACTGTTTCTACGCATACGGCACTTGCAGAATCATCTCTTTCTCTGCTTCAAAAATGCCTTTGAGATTTACATCTTTGTTGTTCTGTCTTCGACACTTCGGTACATCTCAATCCCTAGTGACCCATGAGAATATGATAAAAGAATATGCAACTTGTAAAATTAACTGAAAACTCAGAGTTAAACTGATCAGCACTATAGATTGACATATTTTCATTTATGAGATTAAATAAAGCCTGCAAATCTACAGATATAAATAACATATTTAAAAATTCATCAAAATATTTGGAGTGGATAGCGTGGAGTGTGGACTCCAGTGTGGAGTGGATTCTTTTATTTTGCAATTAATGGGTATATTACTGTCAGCTGAGTTTTATATATAAAAATAGAATAGGGGCTGGCCCCTTGGCCGAGTGGTTCAGTTCGCAGGCTCCACTGCAGCGGCCCAGGGTTTCACCGGTTCAAATCCTGGGCGCAGGCATGGCACTGCTTATCGGCCATGCTGAGGCGGCATCCCACATGCCACAACTAGAAGGACCCACAACTAAAAATACACAGCTGTGTACCGGGGGGCTTTGGGAGAAAAAGGAAAGATGAAATCTTTAAAAAGAAAATAGAATAAAAATAAGAGTCCCCCTTTTAGACTGAGTTCAAACATGGTGCATATATAAAAAAATCTAGACCTGAATTTAATATCAGAGTAGAAAAACATGTGGAGATTTGTCTGAAGAGATGTGACACTTGAAATCACAAGGGATGAGCAGTGGACATACAAATTTGAAAGACACAAAACAGAGAACATTCTGTTGTACCTGAATTTTCTCCACCACTCCCTGCCTCCTTTATCTGCAGCTGCAAACTACTCTGAATTGACTCAGCACTCTCAAGTTAAAGTTTATTTATTTTAGATTATTTTGGTTTTTAATACCTCAGAGATAATCACAATGTGTATTCTTAGATGATCTAAGTTGGACAAAGATTCAGTGCTCTGTTACCAACTAAAATAACCTTCTAGGCACCCCAAGGCTAGTCTTCTAGGCTAGTCAAGAGAGGAGTGAGGAAATATGTGGCATTGTGTGTTACAGGGGGTGGTTAGTCTGGCATCTCCTTTTTTTTTCCTACGTCTACTCAGCTTATCAATCATTGACTCACAACAGACTCTCTCTCTTATGCTTGGAACTTATTTACAGAATCATGCAATGCAATCTGCAAACACTTACTGAGTCCCTATTATGAGCCAGATACTGTGCGAGGCACATAGGAATCAACGATGGAAAGACAGGAAACACACAGCCTCAGAGAAGAGACAAGCTCCTAGAGGAGGCAAGGAAGCAAGCTGTCAACTGCAACATACTGTGAGAAGGAAAACAAGGAAAACAGGAACAAAGTGGCCCCAGATTTCCCCTGCTTGGAGAACTTAAGGATGATCTCCAGGTAGAAATATATTCATGGTTTTTCCGGCTTTATTGAGATGTAATTGACCTATAACATTTTGTAAGTTTAAAGTACATAATGTGATGATTTGATACATATATATATTGTACAATGATTATCACAATAAGATTAACACATGCATCATTTCACATAATTACAATTTTTTGTGTGTGTTGAGATCATTTAAGATTTTCTCTCTTAGCAACTTTCAAGTACCTAATACAGTTTTGTTTACTATAGTCACCATGCTGCATATTAGAGCCCAAGAATTTATTCATCTTATAACTGGAAGTTTGTACCCTTTGACCAACATCTCCTCATTCCCCCCACCCCCCAGACCCTGGCAACCACGGGTCTACTCTCTGTTTCTCTGAGTTTGGCTATTTATTCTTTAGATTTCACAAAGTGAGATCACACAGTATTTGTCTTTCCCTGTCTGACTTATTTCACTTGACATAATGCCCTCAAAGTCCACCCACGTTCTTGCAAATGGCAGATTTTTCTTCTTTTTTATGGCTGAATATGTGTATATATATATTTCACATCTTCTTTATTCATTCATTTGTTGATGGACACTTAGATTGCTTTCACATGTTGGCTATTGTGAAGAATGCTGCAATGAACATGAGAATGTAAAGATCTCTTTGAGATAGTGATTTCATTCCCTTTGTATATATACCCAGAAGTAGATTGGCTCATATGATAGTTCTATTTTTAATTTTTTAAGGAACCTCCATACTGTTCCCATAGTGTCTGCACCAATTTATATTCCCACCAACAGTGCACAAGAGTTTGCTCCACAGGCCTTTCCGACTCTCATTGTCTCTTGTCTTTTTTTTTTTTTTTTTAAAGATTTTATTTTTTCCTTTTTCTCCCCAAAGCCCCTCCGGTACATAGTTGTATATTCTTCGTTGTGGAGCCTTCTAGTTGTGGTATGTGGGACGCTGCCTCAGCATGGTTTGATGAGCAATGCCGTGTCCTCGCCCAGGATTTGAACCAATGAAACACTGGGCCGCCTGCAGCGGAGCGCGCAAACTTAACCACTCGGCCACTGGGCCAGGCCCTGTCTCTTGTCTTTTTGATGATAGTCATTCTAACAGATATGAGGTGATATCTCATTGTGGTTTTGATTTGCATTTTCCTGATGATTAGTGATGTTGAGCATCTTTTAACGTACTTATTGGTCATTTCTATGTCTTCTTTGAAAAACTGTCTATTCAGGTCCTTTGCCCATTTTTCAATCAGATAGTTTGTTTTTTTTGCTATTGAGTTGTATGAGCTCCTTAGATATTTTGGCTATTCACCTCTTATCTGATGTATGGTTTGCAAGTGTGTTCTCCCATTCTGTAGGTTACCTCTTTGTCCTGTTGATTGTTTCTTTTGCTCTACAAAAGATTTTTAGCTTGATGTTGTCCCACTGTTTATTTTTGCTTTTGTTGCTTGTGCTTTTGGTGTCATATCCAGAAAATCACCATCAATGCCAATGTCAAGGAGTTTTTCCCTGTTTTTTCTTGTAGGAGTTTGACATCTTACATTTAAGTCTTTATTCCATTTCATGTTGATTTTTGTGAGTGATGTAAGATATGGGTCCAATTTCATTCCTTTGTATGTGAGCATCCAGTTTTTCCAACACTATTTATTGAAAGACTATCTTTTTCCCATTGAGTATTCTTGGTTCCCTTGTCAAATACTAGTTGACCATATATGCATGAATTTACTTCCAGACTCTTGATTTTATTCCATTGTTTATGTGTCTTTTTTTATGCCAAAATGGCACAGTTTTGATTACTATAGTCTTGTTATATAATTTGAAATCAGGAAATGTGATGCCTCCAGATTTATTCTTCCTTCTCAAGATTGTTTTGGCTATTTGGGGTCTTTTGTGGTTCTATAGAAATTTTAGGATTGCTTTTTTTCTATTTCTATGAAAAAATGCTGTTGGAATATTGATAGGGATTATATTGACTCTATAGATGGTTTTGGGTAGTATGGACATTTTAGCAATATTAATTTTTCTGATCCACAAACACAGGATATTTTTCCAGTTAATTGTGTCTTCTTCCATTTCTTTCATCAATATCCTATAGTTTTCAGTGTATAGATCTGTCATATCCTTGGTTTAACTTATTCTTAAGTATTTTATTGTTTTGATAGAATTATAAATGTGATTGTTCTCTTTATTTTACTTTCAGATATTTTGTAGTTAGCATTGGAGATTGGATTGGTGGTTACCATAGGGGAAGGGGGGAGGGGGGAGGGCAAAAGGGGTGATTAGGCTCACTTGTGAGGGATGGACTATAATTAGTTTTCGGGTAGTGAAAATGATATAATCTACACAGAATTTGAAATATTTTATGATGTACATCCAAAAGTAAATTTTAAAAAAAGATATTTTGTAGTTGTTTCCTAGAAATGCAACTAATTTTTCATTGTTGATTTTGTATCATGCAACTTTGATGAATTCATTGATTAGTTCTAACACTTTTCTGTGGAGTCTTTAGGGCTTTCTATGTATAAGATAGTTTAATCTGCAAACAAAGACAATTTTTCTACTTCTTTTACTTCTGAAATGCCTTATATTTATTTATTTTTTTGCCTAATTGCTCTCGTTAGGGCTTCAAGTACTATATTGGGTAGGAGTGGTGAGAGTGAGCACCGTTGTCTTGTTCCAGATTTTAGAGGAAAAACTTTCAGCTTTGCACCGTTGAGTATGATGTGGGTTTATTATATATATAGCATTTGTTGTGTTGAGGTATGTTCCTTCTATACCCCATTTATTGAGAGTTTTTACCATGCAAGGTAGTTTTTGAAAGATAAATCTGAGTTGACCGAGTTGCTTAGGTCTGGAGAAGAGCATTCCAGTTGGAGAGATTTAATAAGTCATGTTAGGATATTGCTTGATAATAATAGAAATGAAAGAGTCCTAAGAAATTATTGTATTAAAGTCTATTATTTTACAGATGACAAAATCGAGGTCTGTTCAAATTTATTGACTTGTCCAAGTCAGTTAGATAGTTATTGGTAGAAGCAACTTTAGAAGATATTCTCTAATCACCAGACAATTCTCTGTGCAATGTCTTTACTCTCTGCACTTCTGCTGTCCTTTGCCATCTTCTTCCTCGTTTGGCTGTATGCCACTATACATTTCTGGTCTGGTTTCTCTCCTCAGAGTCCTATTGCTTTTTATATTCTTACTATTGCTCCATCCTCTGTCAATTTCTTGATCTTGCTTCTTCTTTCTCCATCTTCTTGGATCTTGCTTGAAGCCACTCCAACAGTATTCAGAGACAGTTCTTCCTCATTGGTTTATATATGGAAGTTATTGTGTTTTAATTAATTTTTCTTTTTTTTTGAGGAAGACCAGCCCTGAGTTAACATCCGTGCCCATCTTCCGCTACTTTATATGTGGGACACCTGCCACAGCATGGCCCAACAAGTCGTGCATAGGTCTGCACCCAGGATCCGAACTGGCAGACCCCAGACCCCTGAAACAAAATGTAATTTAACAAAAACAAACTTAATTGCTGTGCTACCAGGCCGGCCCCCTAATTAATATTTTTTTTGCTTTTCAAAAACGGAACACACAATACACATTTAGAAATAGGTAAATAAAATTAGAAAATAGCTCGTATCCTCACCCTTCAAAGCTTATCACTGTTAACACGTTGAGGTAGGTCCTTCCGAATGCTTCCCTGTTCTACATTTTTATCCTAAGTATTTGATTTCGTGATTTCCACTTTCCACTTCTACACATCTTATTCTTTTCATGCTCATTCCATATTCAAATTCCTCATGGTCCCTAAAATTGCCTGGTTTGTTGCAGGCCAGATCCAGCCCAGGTCCTCTCATTTCAACAGATTCTTATTCTCACAACTCCTATAATCTAGAACAGTTGTATTATTTTTTTCCTGTCTCTGGTTTACTGAAAAGATCAGGCTAGTTATCCCCAAATTATTCCAACCCTTCAATATTTCTAAATGCTTCCTTGAGGTATTATCTTTCTTCCCAATATTCAGTATTTTCTGTAAAATGGAAATGAGTTCTAAAAAATGTAGATTCTGAGTTTTGGCTAAAATGCACTTTAGTGGTTGTTTACTTTGTCATGCTTCGCATCTCCTAATATTTGATCATCCTAGATGTCCAAACATACTGTTGCTAGGGTTCATCAATGATAGGCACTAATATTAGTTATTGTTTCCCCTTTGGAGTAGCAAGGAACACAAATAGTGTTTCTTTGGCTTTATACAAATATCTTATTCCTCATTAACATTTCCTTAACAGTACAGAAAGGAGTTACTGATACTTGAAATAAATAAACAAAATGTGTGTACACATATTTTAGAGTAATAAAATTATGTTTTTAAAATTATTTCATTCTCTTATTAACTGTTGCCCTTTGGTTATCCTGACATAGAGTTTATATTGTGAAGTGTGGATCAATGTTTAATTTTCTCTATTAAATTACTTTATTTTCAAGGAAGAAACAGATTTACTAGCTACCTCTAATGATGATATATGGCTTTCTCTTTTTAAAGCAATATTAGGAGCTAATGGATTTTTTAATAATTCAGTGAATATTTATTCAAGAAAATAATTATTATTTGGCAACCTTTAGTAGTGAAATTCCCTTCAAGAATATTTCTATATCCTGTTTATGTAGCCTCCCCTCCCCACATTATTATAAATTACCCTTTTTCCAACACAATCTAATGTCCCAGGCTTGTCTTGTGTCTTCCTTGCATTGCTTCTGGAATCAGCCATTCTTCAAGGAGCTCTGATACTATTTAATGTAGAAAGTTGTTAGAAACCTCCATCTGAAGTTAGGGTTACCCATTACTACTGAGGTAAACTTGCTTCCAAAGCATTTCGTAGACAACTAGAAAAAGTACACATACATCCATACATGTATTTAAACATGTTTATATTTAAATAAACATATAATATAAACATTAAAATGCATATATTTATTTATATGTATATATTTATGCATTGCATATAATATCCACATATATATGCATTTTATCCATCAAAAGCTTATATAGAGATATATCTTAAATCTATCAATTCATGCTGAAAGTTCCAATTTAATTTTAATATTATAGTGCTTTTAATTGCTCTGTTTTATAATTTTATAAATTTTCTTCTAAACCAAAAATCTAGATTTGTAACCTCATTAACATAATTAATTACTTGTTTTATCTTGCAATATATAACAGTAGTCTCAAAACAAAATATCAATTTTACTACTAAAATTAACATAACACTATAGTGTGAAATTTAAAATTTCCTTCTACTTTTCTTTCATTCAAATGCTTCCAATGATGGTCGATGGTCTTTTCTCTGTTTTTTCTTTTGAGGACGATTAACCCTGAGCTAACATCTGCTATCAATCCTCCTCTCTTCGCTGAGGAAGACTGGCCCTGAGCTAACATCTGTACCCCTCTGCCTCTATTTTATATGTGGGACACCTACCACAGCATGGCTTGCCAAGTGGTGCAATGTCCGCACCAGGGGCCCAAACCGTTGAACCCCAGGGCACCAAAGCAGAATGTGCGCACTTAACCGCGGTATCACCAGGCTGGCCCTTCCAATGACCGTCATGAAGTACAGTCAACACCTTTTCCTTAGATTACTAGACATAAATTATTTCTTCCTATGTTAATACTATGAAATTGATGTAAGATTAGATTGATTTGTTTCCACTTGTACTCATTTGTAGGGCTTTTTTTTAATTTAGGACTTTTTTAAGTTATTTTTTGGAATCAAGAGAATATGTACTTGATTAGGGCAAAATTTATTTGGAAATTTTGTCTTATGTTCATCCTTGAACTTGTGACCATATAACCTCTCATCTAGTAAAAGTAACTAATGGCATTGGTTTCTTGGTTATATGACAGGGTCATTGCATTTTCTGTGTGAGTATAAACACATATATTCATGTATTCTGACTACAACATCTACCACCTCTTCTTTTTTCTTTTTTTTAAGTACAAATGTTGATATATTAAATACGTTGCTCTGAACTCTGCTTATCAGGGTAAGAAAAAGGAAATTTCCCTATTTTATACTCTTCTATAAATAAATTTTAATAATTTTCCAGCGTTCTTTGAGTTACAGTCATTAATGTTCGTTTGTTCCTCCATTTGACTGTAAGTCCCTGGATATAGAAATCACGTTTTATCAGCATTTTATAATTTTTCAGAATTTTTATTTAGTTATTAATATATTATTTGTTTGTTTTGGGTTTTTTTTTTTAAAGATTGGCAACTGAGCTAACATCTGTTGCCAATCTTCTTTTTTTTGTTGTTTTTCTTCTTCTCCCCAAAGCCACCCAGTACATAGTTGTATACTCTAATTGTAGGTCCTTCTAGCTCCGCTATGTGGGACGCCACCTCAGCATGGCCTGATGCCATGACCGTGCCCAGGACCGGAACTGGTGAAACCCTGCACCGCCGAACTTAACCACTCGGCCACTGGGGCCGGGCCCTGTTTGTTTTATTTTTGACCCATAACAAGTATTTACTGATTCTCTGTTGAGCAAGTCTGTAAATAAAGTTTATTTCCCAAGAGTCCACACCGTTCCTCAAGGATTTCAAATGTTGTGTCTTTTTTCCAAGTCTACACAGAGTAAAATTTAATATCCTCAGACCAGACTTGCTCCACAGCTCCCTTGGCCTTCCTGCTCCATGTCCCTGCTGTGTCCCGCCTGTAGCTCGTTCTTTTCCGGAGTGAGTCTTTCAACCTGAAAGGTCTTGTCAGGAAGCGACAGAGGCGTCTTAATGCTGTCCCCAACTCATTCAGAGAAACTTTGGGTTCTTGATTCACTCCAGCTTTCCTATTTACCCTGAACTGTTAATAAATTCCACCAAACACAGAGCAATTTTTCTTCCTCTCCTCAGGAGTCATCTGTATTTTTTAGATTCATCACAGACTGGAAAAGAATTCTTTTTAACACATCTTACAAATGATTTGTAGTAACCATAATATCTGTAATTTAGAGATTATTACAATGCTTCCAGCAATTGTGTTACATGTGTTACTTCTTTCCCTTAATCTTCCTAACAGCCCTACAAAGACATTACTATCTTTTTTGTTTTATAAATCAGGAAACTTATCTTAAATGCTAGATATTTTCTCAAGAGTTTCCAGTTAATCATAGTTTAAAAACGGGCTACAATTCTGAGGTAAGTCTGTGTGACTTCTATATCTGAGCTCTGACCACTACAACTCATTCCTTCACAGTATAAAGTATTTAAAAAATTCAATTCACCTAAATGTTCCATACAATTGCTGATGTCATTCATTACCAATAGACCAATAAGTATTGCTGCACAGAGCAATGTTGGAGTCCGAGACATAAGACAAAATCAGTAATACTGATCCTGGCTTTATGTAAAATTTCATGTTTTGTTCATCATGAATTTTTGTATTAATTGTATTTTTAAAATATATCACACTTATTATTTATCTTGATTAACGAGGGGTTTTTTTTTTTTGGTGTCCCCCTTAATTCTGTGCCCAAGCAAGTACCTCATGCAGCTCACCCTAGCCCCAGCTCTGTAAATAAGAAAGATGTTGAATGTTAGAGAACCAGGTAAAAATAATCAGGAAATATCTACCAGGCCAAAATAGGATAGGCATCTTGGGAGATAATAAAAAGCAGAATCATGATCTTCGAATTTAGATGCCTTCAATGAAGTTATGTCCATAAACAATTAGTATAAAAATACATAACATGAAAGAGCATATGACAAGTGCAAAGTAAAAATTATTTGCTTTCTAATTCTGATGATAGCAGGATTCAAACATACTAGCAGAGTTAGAAAGGATGCTATTGTGTCGATGAAGCTTGATCTGGAACTTTAAGAATTTCTAAGATTCCAACACAGGAGACCAAGAGGACAATGCATTCCAGGGAGATTGCATGAGACATTATCAAGGGTCAAGGATTTGTAGGGGTTGGGAGGCGGGTTGGGGTGAATATATCAAGAATATAAATTGATTAGAAAGTTTATGTGGTGAATTAGCAAAAAAGAATTTTGTGAGATGTGATGTGAAGAGTTTGTAAGAAAACTAAATCCAGGATAAATTTAAAAAAAAAAGGGGATAGCACTTCATAGGAAGTTTCTGGTCAAGATTAGTTTGGTAAACAGGAAGAGTTATTAAGAATACCATGGTAGGAAGTTATCTCTGCATGTCAAAGTATGAAATGAAGTAATAAGGGCCTACTGACAACGTGAAATGGAACATAGTAACTTCCATCATGTAATAAAAATAACTTTAGTCTGTCAAAATAATAGTTGCAGACCTAACAATTATTGAGCATATACCATGTGCAGGCACTGCTAAGGCTGCAAAATTCTTAATACAAATAGAGAGAATTACTAAAGAACTCAGAAGAAAAGTTCCCAAGTATTTACCATTATGAATGATGTTACTTATATTTCTTTTAGACACTTTTATCATATTAAGACAGTTTGTTTTATAACAAATGATTTTTCTCAGCATCTATTAAGTTGTTCGTATGTTTTTTCGGCTTCTTCCTGCTACTGTGAAAAATCACACGTGATATTTAAAGGCTAAATCACCTTTCAGTTCCAAACATAAACACTACATGGTTAGGATGCATCATCTTTTTTGTACTTTAGTAGGTTTGATTTGTTGACATTTTTATTTAGGAGTTTTACATCTGTAATTCCCCCCACCTTGGTATCTTTCTCAGGTTTTAGTACAATAGTTGGGCTGAATCCATAAAATGACTTGGGACGTTTTTCTCTTTTCTAGAAAGGTTTAGGTAAGATTAAGGTTAAATCTTCCTTAAACATTTGGAAGAATACATGAGTAAATCTATGTGGATCTGGAGCTGTGATTCATTTCTTTTTTGGTCATTTTGTATATTTTTGAAAAGGATTAATTACCTATTTGATTTCTTTACGATGTCTAAGGGTATTTTTTTCCCAAGTTTAGATATTAAAAGGACTCAGAAGACTTCATAGAGATTTAAAGGCAAGGAACATGATGTAGCAAGAGAAAGAGAATGCAGGCATGCACTGCCAGTCTGAAGGACACCCCAGGCCTATGCTACCCTTGGACCCGCTGTTCCTGTGTATCATGCTGAGTCCCAACCTGAACGTCCACATCTGTGTGTGGAATCTTGGCTTGGGAGAGCTTCCCAAAGAAGCTCTGAGCATCCACTTATGTAATCGAGTCAGCCTTGTGAAACTGGTTAAGCCACTGCAAACCACAAGAGAAGAGACTAACATTGGGAGTCACAGGGGAGCTTTGGACTTTAAGCAGCACATCATAAATTCCATTGCTGTATCTTGGATAAGGGTCAAAAGCCAGACGTCAGGCATCCCCAGAGATAGAGTGTTTCTAGGATAGCTGTAAAGCAAATCTCTCTCCACAAAATGCTAGTCAGATTTTTTTTTTTTAATTTCTTCTTATGTGAGTTTCTGTAAGTGTGGCATTTAGAGTTTATCTACATCATCTACATTTTCAGTTATTGGCATAAAGTTGTAGATAATATTCTCTTACTGTCTATTCAATATCAATAATATCCATAGTGACCCTCCCATTTTATAGCTCATATTGCTATTTGGTGTTTAATCTTCACTTTTGTCTTACTAGGGGCTTACAAAATTTATTGATATTCTAAAAGAACCAAATGTCTGATTTGGAAACTTTTCTCTGTTGCCTTATTTTCTCTTTCGTTTATTTCTGTACACATATACACTTGTGTGCATGCATGCATCTGTTATGTATGTGTGTGTAAATTAGATAAAATTGGTTCAGATCTTCTACATTTTTTTCTGAATTTGTTTTCTGCTTGCTCTATCAGTTATTGAAAGTGTCTTTTCCACAGTGAGTGGAGATTTTTTTAGTTTGATATTAATTCTTCTCTTAAAAGCTAGCCTGACCAGTTTATTCTTTTCAATGGAGTGATTAAGACCTTTCCGTGTAATATAATCACCAATATCTTTGAATTTATAATCTCCATTTCTTTCCCATTTAATAGAACTGTATTATTGCTTTTTTCTCCTTTGCGTTTTTTAATCAATTGAAGACTCTTCTATCAATCCAATTTTCTAGAATTAACTCATTATTAAAATATTATGTTATTATTTATATTTGGCTTCCTTAGAAGGACTAAAGAAATAATAATATGCTACTGCTTTGTGTTTGGACTTGGGATTCTAAGTCTAAGGTGAAATATGGCAAATGTGATCGTGTGCTAATTTCCTTCAATATGGCGATATTTGAGATATATTATTTTGTTTATGTAGTTGCATGTGAAAATGGGAGGAAGATAAGGGCTGTGAGATAGAATTGTGTACTAGCCCTATTTGTGCTTGTTCTAGGATGCTAGGTTGGAGCTGAGTAAGTGAGTGTGTACCAAGGGTCCCCAAATGTAGGAAAGACAAGATTGCAAACACTGGAGATTAAGGTGGCCCCCAATGCTGTTGGGTCTGATTAACTTCGCACCCTCTACCAAAAGCACTACTTCAGCCCAAACACAACACGTGAAAATAGCAGCAAGGGAGGACCTTAATTTCAATAAATTATTTTAAATGGCCACATCTAAGACAAGGAGAAGATGAACCCTATAACGTCAGCCTATAATGGAAATGGGCCATATACGTAGAAAATTGTAAATAGGCAAGACAGCTCCTATAGGTGTCTTCTCACATGGAATCATTTCAGTTGCTCATAGCTGCAGGAAAAATAATAGAACAGATTCCATATCCTTTATTTGGCGGTATTGGCCATTACCATCAAGTCGCTATGTAACATTTAACTGAATAAATTATAGAGACTAGAAATAATATGATCTTGTATTATGAAAGAGCATGTCCAGATGGACAGGACATAGTCAAATGAACATGCCGTAATAAGTATTTGGCATAAATAATAATTTGGGATAAGTCTTTTTTTCAGTTACTTTCAAGACTCTGTGAAGAGAAAATGGCAAATATTCTATATTTATACCCTTTATTTATTTATTTTTTTTCTGCTTTGCCGGCATAACTTGAAACTTTCTTAAACTCCTTGTGACTTTTTCTTTCTAATCAGAACACGTCAGGGAAAAGTTCTGCATTCTGACATTCCCTGCTGTACAGCCTTTCTTGAGCTGGTATTATCTTTGATTTAGTCTCATTAATGCTACTGAAATATTAAGGTCAAATTTTTATTTATAAATGATATTTGTAAAGTCAGTGCAATTGGCAACATCATGAAGTGACTCACAGAGGGACCTCTGCATGCAATAAGTCAGCATTAGTGGGAGAAAAATCTTTCATCAAGCAAGCGTCCATCTTTGATATGAGGTCATGTGTCTGTATTATTATCTCCCAGTCGGTCATCAGTCTGTCTTGTCGCTCTGACATAGGATCCTAAATGGGAAATTATGATTCCCTATGACAGATGATTTTTACCCTTCCAATTTTTTTTTTCAACACTTTCCCTATACTTCACTGTTCAGTTGAGGATAAGGAAGTAATTTTCTACTTGGAAGTCAGAATACTCATCTTAACTGCCAAGATCACACAAAATAATTCCATTTGACAATTGCTGGCAATGTATCAATAATGTTTCAAGTCACAGAGTACTTTTCTAGAACGCTCTTCTTCTTTTCTTTCTTCTTCAGCATTCTGTCTCTCTGTTAACACTACAGTAAAGCTGAACTTTCTGTCATCAAATAGAGGGAACAAAGAATGCCAACCACAAATTGGCCAACAGTAAAGCACTCTGTAAACGGAGATTTGTTTGTCTTTTCCTGTGCATAATTTAAACCCTTCTCTCAGAAATTTTTAAACTTCAGCTGTACTGTTTCTACTATGTTGGGGGAAAAAAAGCACCTTCTAAGTCAAATAATTAATAACCATATTCTAGGCACAATAATATAAGCCCTGTTCTTACAGGAGAATAAAGATAAGGTTGTGTGTGTGTGTGTGTGTGTGTGTGTGAGGAAGATTGGCCCTGAGCTAACATCTGCTGCCAATCTTCCTCTTTTTGCTTGAGGAAGATTGTCACTGGGCTAACATCTGTGCCAATCTTCCTCTATTTTGTGTGGGATGCTACCACAACATGGCTTGATGAGCAGGGCAAGGTCCCCACCAGGGATCCAAACCAGTGAACCCCAGGCCACCAAAGCCACCAAAGCAGAGGGTGAAAACTCAACTACTATGCCACCAGACCTTTCCCAAGATTGTTTTTTTAATTGCAGAGAAAAAGCTAAATGACTATATGTCTATGGGAGGGAGCTTACAGAGGTGGGCTAATGCTGGCATACATTGTAACAGGCACTGTGAGAGGCAAGCTACTTCCTACTATAACAGATTAACTCAGTCCCCTACTCCCACCTCTGTTAGCAGCCTGGCAGACAAAGAGGTGTGCCCTTTGCTAGGTAGAAATATCATTTACCTTAGTCTCTGCTGTCTTATATCCTTGACTATTCTTTTTCTTGTGTTTGAAAATGAGCTTTAATGTTCTCTGGCTCTAGAAGAATGTGAAAATTGCTTAATATGTTGTATGAAAATTGCACAGTGTATGAAAAATTGTAGCAGTTCAGTGTAATGTTATTTTCTTCCTGTAAGCATAAATTTTGCTTCTAGCAATTTGTAAGTCTAGGGTCCAATCACCTTTACCCAGTCAATGCTTGAGATGATTTGAGCCTTGTTATAGTATTTGTAAGTTTGCCCCACTATGAAGTTTTAGCCTGAAGTGATCTCATTTGAAAGTCTGGGCTGTTAACCAGGCCACCTCTTCTTTTGTGGGTCTTGGCCTTACATTTTTCCCCTTCTCAGCGTGGTGAGACTGCTTAAAGTTCTATTTGGCTCTTTGACCTTTTAGCTGATGCTTTCTTCTTGGCCTCTTGACCCACACGATGTAGACACCAGCAGATGCTTTGAGACAAAATGCGATGCAAAATATCAAGCCTACTTCGCTGTGGTTCCTTTTCTCCGTGATCTTGGCTAATCTACTTCCATTCTCCTCACTATCTCTCGGCAGCTTTCTTCCATTTTTGTAAGACCCTTATTGTGTGGATGTGGACCGTCAACTTTCTCAAATGGAAAATTAGTCGAGAATGATGGGCTTGCCCGAATTTCCCCCCTCGAGGCTCTTGGCTGTTTCCTCCTGGCCAACTTCAGGTGCTCTGCAATTCATTCAAAAGGCTGTTTTAGTTTTTTCCCGAGTTTATTATATGTCTCCAAAGGAGTTTGATTAAAAACTACCCACTACATCCAAAAGCAGACATATAGCAGTACAACAGATGATAAAATTTAACTTTTTCCTTTTCTAAGAAACATAGAGACCCAGGACCATACAAGCTTCTTAGTGGCATCCTCAGAAATGGGCTTCTGGTTCTTGAGAGTAAAAAAAATAAAATAAAATCTGGTTTGCTGACTTCCTATGTTGCCATGCCAGTTTGCATCATGTGAACTCAATTATTATATTGAGAATGAGAAGATGTGATATTATTCATCAGACCATTGAAGAAATGACTATTTCAGTTAGATGAAAAGCTATGTACCATTTTCACTTACTTGGAATACTGTATGTAAAACTACTCTTTATTTTGAGTCAGAGAACAGTTGTCTTTCTTTAAAAGACTTTCTGTAAACCTAGTTTGGTCCAGATGGATTATTTTAACTTTTTATTTTTGATACTAATATTGAACTTCAAGAAATGAGTTACAAAGTTTCTCTTATATATTAAAATATTATAGATGTGTAATAATAACTACTAATTGTTTTCAAAACTGAATCACACATGTTGACCAGCGTTTACATTCTCTCTAATGTTCTTCCTCAATTCCAAAGATATTTATATTTTCTTAGATTCTGTATTCATTATTTTCTTTATTTTTTAGAGCTTTATTTGGCTGAGAAAGATTCACCCCAAGCTAACATCTATGCCAGTCTTCCTCTATTTTGTACATGGGTTGCTGCCACAGCATGACTGCCAACGAGTGGTGTAGGCCTGCGCCTGGGAACCGAACCCAGGTCGCTGAAGTGGAGTGCAACAAACTTAACCACTAGGCCATAGTGCCAGCCCCTCTATACTCACTGTTAAAACTAGCTCCAATCCCTGTGATTATTTCAACTACATTAAACCATATGTTAAGTCACCTTGTGGATAATTAACAGAGAAGTCTTATAAATAATAAAAATAGAAACAAAGTTGAAAATTATAGTGGTCATAGAGTCCTGTCTTCTATCCAATAGTATAATTTATCCAATAGTACTTTCATTATATAATCATTAAGTTTCTACTTGTGTGCTTCTAGGTTGGAAATAATATTATGCAAATTTTATATTACTCACATTTGTTCTGGTAATGAAACTAAAATGATTTATTTTAGAAAATGTAAAAGAGCAAATATGTAAATATTTCCATATATCAATGTTAAGATCATCCATAAATAAAATATGTAAAATATTTCTTTGAAAGTTTTAATAATATTTTAAAATATTGAGGAGATAGTATAATGAGCACCGGTATTTCATGTATGTTTATACATACACACACGGTCAGATTTTGGATAAATTCTCTTTTTATTAAGACTTTTTTTTTAGAGCTGTTTAGGGTCATAGAAAAAGTGAGGGAAAAATATAGTGATATTCCATAGACCCCCTGCTGTCTCACATGCATAGCCTCCCCCATTATCAACATATCCCATCAAAGTGGTACATTTGTTGCAGTTAATGATTCAACATTCACCCATCATAATCACCCAAAGACCATAGTTTACACTATAGCTAACTCTTGGTGTTGCACATTCTCTGGGTTTGGACAAACATATAATGACACGTATTCATCAATATGGGATCATACAGAATATTTTCACTGCCCTAAAAATCTTCTATGCTGCACCTATTCATTCCTCCCTCCCCCACAACCCCTAGTAACCACTGATCTTTTTACTGTCTTTGTAGTTTTGCCTTTTCCAGAATGCCATACAGTTGCAACCATACAATATATAGCCTTTTCAGATTGGCCTCTTTCACTTAGTAATATACAGTTAAGTTCCCCCATGTCTTTTCTTGGCTTGATAGGCCATTTCTTTTAGCAGTGAATAGTACCATGATGTTTTTGATGTATAATTTAATTCCATTGTAGTCAGAGATACTACTTTGTATGAATTGACTCTTTTTATTCTATTGAGACTCGATTTATGTTCCAGAATGTGGTCAGAATATGTTCTATCTTGAGGAATATTCCATATGCTCTTGGGAAGAATGAGCATTCTACTGATGTTGTTAAAAATCATTCTATCTATGTCATTTTTCTCAAGTTATTTGATAGCATTGCTCATCTTCTATTTTCTCACTGATTTTCTGTCTACTTGCTTTATCAATTATTAAGAGAGAAAGAAGTGTTAGAATTTCTGAGTATATATGTTTATTTTTCTGTTTTTTTTCTTAAAATTCTATCAGTCTTTGTTTCATATAATTTGAAGCCTTTTTTTAGGTACATAAGTGTTTATGTTAGTTATGTGCTCTTGATCAATGAACCCCTTTATGATCAGGAAATACCCACGTTATCTTTGGTAATATTCTTTGTTCTGAAACTGACTTTGATATTAATAGGCTCTAGTTTTCTTCTTATTAGTGTTAGCATGTTATATATTAGTCTATTCTTTATCTTTTAATCTTTTTGTGTCTTTATATACGAAGTAAGCTTTTAATAGGTAACATATGGTTAAGTCTCATTTGTGTGTATGAGTGTGAGTATAAGTGTGTGTATGTGTTTTCAAACAAGGACCTTCCATGTGCCAGTCAATATGCTTACATTGTAACAAAAATATGAATCAGACTGTGTTTTCAAGGAGCTCTACATTGAGTTGCATAAGGTCGTATACACCCAGATAACTATATACAACGTGATAAGCAAATCAGAACTTCTGAGATCTCAGAAGGTACAGTGATATTAAACCAATCTAAATTATAACTTTATTCTGACTATTTAACTGATTATATAGGTTGTTAGTCAAATCTGCTGTAAAAAAAACCATTTAAATTGTGTTAAGTAACCTAAGGTACAATAATATATATAGCATATAAAACATAACACAAGTTGGGGCCGCCAGGTGGCATAGGAGTTGGGTTCAAGTGCTTCGGCGGCCAGCAGCTCACCGGTTCAGATCCTGGGCACAGAGCTGTGCACCGCTTATTGAGCCATGCTGTGGCAGGGGTCCCACATATAAAATAGAGGAAGATGGGCACAGATGTTAGCTCAGGGTCACTCTTCCTCAGCAAAAAGAGGAGGATTGGCAGCAGATGTTAGCTCAGAGCTAATCTTCCTCAAAAAAACTCCATAACACAAGTTAATATTTTGCCATTCATCATTTCTTAGTCTAACAGATCAGGGTCAGAGGAACCAAACACCAAACAAAGTGAAAACCACTTTTACCAGAGAAAATAGCTGAACCTGCATATAAGCAGCAGTCTTTCATGCTGAGACATTCTCGGGTTTGATTGGGGAAAAATGAAAAGCTATAGGGAACGAGATATGAAAAGCAATTGGAAAACCAGGTGAACTGGATAAAAAAAAATAACGTCCTACCACACTTTAAATGTACATCAGTGAAAAGTGGTAGCTGCAAGTAAAATATAGCAATGTTTCCAAACATCATCAAAAACCCCGAAATGATTAGTTTAAAAGGTGTGTCACAGATATCTCATTACATTTTAGAGAAAACATTTTAATTGTGTCGTGGTTTCGGACATTAACCAGTAGAAGTTGTGATTCCATTTTAATCATTATTTTTATTTTCTTTCCTGCACCTTAGGTCAATTTCTCAAACAGAAGATCGTTACTGTCTGATTCAGTTCACATTTATTAAAAATAGCTATCTTTGTGATAGGATCGCTATTACCAATAAGCCCAGATGTTTTAAGTAATTACCACTCTAAGCACAGTATTCTTAGAAAAATTCTGCTGCTGACCAAAAACGAGAGGCGCCATGATAGTGCCAGAGTCAAGGTGTCAAGTTGGCCTTGTCCTTTACATCGGGGTAGTGATGAAGGCTCTATTATGGAATCCCTGAGGCAGGCTTGATTTGTCCTCGAAATTCTACCATAATCTAAAGGTGAAATATCCAATCTTTTCAGTCATGGAGATTTTTTTTTTTTTGGAGGAAGATTAGCCCTGAGCTATCATCTGCTACCAATCCTCTTCTTTTTGCTGAGGAAGACTGGCCCTGGGCTAACATTCATGCCCATCTTCTTCTACTTTGTATGTGGGATGCCTGCCACAGCACAGCTTGTCAAGCGGTGCCATGTCCGCATCTGGAATCTGAACCCGTGAACCCTGGGCTGCCAAAGCAGAACATGAGAATTTAACCACTGTGCCACCGGGCCGGCCCCATGCATGGAGATTTTTTATACCCTTCAAACAATTTTATAGACCTCCCACAACATGTATGATAATTGAACTTTTGGTGTCAAAAGTAAAAGCAAAAAAATAAATTACAAAGATTTCTTTAAATTCAGTAATGCTTTTCAATAAATTTATTTGCAACCTATATAACTGTGAGAGCGTGTGTATTATGTGCATAGACAGTGCTTGTTTTACATGGGGACCGCAAATAGCCATTGCAAACACTCGAAGACCATGGTCCACCATCCACGAGAAATTAACGAGCTTGAGCATCACCACACAAGAGCAACGCGAGAGTCTCCAACCTAGAAATCAAGATAAGGCAGAATAAGTGAAAGAACTGAGTATCTTTAGTCTGGAAAAGAGAATGGTTTGTCAAGATATTGAAATTTACTTTAAGTAAAGAATTATCATATGTTATAAAAATTTATTTGTACTTTGTAAATACATAAATTTGTATTTATTTCATATTATTTTAGGAGACAGTTATAAGCACTAAAGGTATATTTTGCTCTGCATTTTAAAACAAAAAAATGTATTAAAAAAATGAGCTCACAGGCTGGCCCCAGTGGCTTAGTGGTTAAGTTTGACACTCTCTGCTTTGGTTGCCCAGGGTTTGGTTCCCAGGCGTGGACCTGCACGACTCATCTATCAGTGGCCATGCTGTGGTGACAGCTCACATACGAAAAGATGAAGATTGACAGTGGAGGTTAGCTCAGGGCAAATTTTCCTCAGGAAAAGAAAAAGGCTCACATATGTCACAGATATTGATTTTAGGATATATATATAAGCACACAGTATAGGATCCTTTATCAGAATAATGTGGACTGTTTCATCTCTAAATAGAAAGATATAAAATATTTTCTAATTAGAAGAGAATATCATACCAAAATATGAAGAAAATTTTATAAAGTGACCCCATGTTGGGGTCAGGCGTACTCCATGTTATTAATGCTATAAGCAAAATAAGTCCCTTGAGAAGATCATGGGAGTTAATGCAAAAAAAACCAGTTTAAATCATTCTGATATGTTCAAAGAAAATATTTTGTTAAGAAAATACAGGAGAGAAAAGCATATGTATAGTAAATATACATATATGTGTTCATTGTGCCTTTGTAACAAGGAAAGATTAGAAACAACCAAATGGCCACCAACAAAAGAATGGACAAATAAACTGTGCTGCATTATATAATGACATATTATAGCAAAAAGAATAAATTAACTTGACTTTTATATATTAATGTAAATAAAGCTTACACACATATTATTGCTTGCAAAAAATAAGTTTCAAAACATGTGATACTAACTCATTTACATAAAGTTCAAAATCTTTAAACCAGAGCTACAAAACTTGAGATATGCCTACCACAAAGTAAAACTAACAATGCACACGTGGGAATGATCAGCACCAATATTGGGGAATGAGGAGGAAGATTTTTGAGCTGCTCGACAGGAAAGCATTACTTCCTAAAAAATTGCTTCCTAATAACAGGATGTCTAAAACTTATAGTATATTTATTCTCATCCATTATTTTTTTCTGAAAGCTCAGAAATTAACGACTAAAAGTGCTCATCAATGATGAAATAAGGTAGCACTTCCTAATTTGAGACGTTTTTTAACATGTAGGTCATAACCACAAAGCATTTAAATCCAATAATGATTTAGTCATTTAATAACATTGCTATTGCAATCTTGGTCAAAAACATTTCAATAGATTCCTTTATAATTAATTTTAATGTTTGATATATTTCACACAGATATTTGAAAGTCCAATTAAACAAAACCCTTTAATTAAAATGTTTTATATCTGATGGAATAGACTCAAGATAATAAAATTACATCGATTGTTATTGCTTGCCATCTCCTAAGATAATGACTCAACCTGTGGAAATCCAGCAGCAGCAGCATTCTTCATCTTTTATCAGAAAGAGTCAGGCTCAAACTATCCGAAAGCCGAGTGAGAAGAGGTGAAAGGACTTTCAGTTTCTGCACAAACGTATATTCATGAATTGTATACACTCAGAAATTCTTAGTCCATTGACAAAACATATATATGTTTGGAAAAACCATTGACAGAAAATGTACAGGATGATGTGCTAATGTCTATTTAAAACAGGTTTCATTTTCAATAAAAAAATAATTTTCTTAGCCTTTTTTGCAATTTCATAATATTTATTTGCCAAACTCCTTTCTAAGGATAAGAGTAAGAATTACAACCAGTTATCAAGAGCCTGGTAGCACGCCAAGCCCTTTACATTCAATATCACATATAATCCTTACAATGACTCTAGAAATTAAGGGCTATTTTAATGCCTGTTACAAATGAGGAAACTGCAGCTTAGGAATTTTAAATGACTTACACAAAGCCTCATGGCATTCAAACTCAGATCTGAGGTATGCTAATGGTTTACCGTTTTTTTGAAGGTTGTAGACCTAAAGGAAACAAAATATTAAAATATTCTATATAACTATTCTAATGCAAACAATGTACAATGTGTACTTCTTCACCTTGATAACACAAGCTAATACATATTGAACTCTTACTAAATATCAGATAAAGTTGCATATGCTTTACACGTACTCACTAAATCAGTAATCTCAGAAAACATTTAGGAATAGAGTAACTTTATTTCATTTATAGACAGAAAATTTAGTCTTGAAGGTGTTAGTTAAATTGCTTAAGGCTCAGGCCAAAATGGAGTAACAAGAGATTTATGTTCCTCTTGCGACAATTTGACAAAATAGTTTTTGAAATGATGGACTTCAAGACGCTATTCATCAGGTAACAATGGATAGCGATTCCTGTCAGATGGGAAACAAATGAGGAGAGTCCTATACATGCTCAAGCTTACTTCCTTAAGAGCATTTCCAGGCAGCAGTGCAGGGAGGGGGACCTAGACAGCAGCTCAGTGGACTTTCTGGAGAAAGTTGATGGAACTTACGGAGACCATCTCACAGAGGAGACAGCTCAACTTAGAAACAACCCTTGAGATCTGGAGAGGCAAAAAGCAATCTTCCACAAAGAATACAGGGAGCAAAACCTAGGATCCACACAGGGCCAAGAATAAAGCTTACTTCCACCAGCCAGGCAGGAAAACCTCATAATTTACAAGGCAATGCATAGAGTACTTAGGAAGATCCTGCCTCACTAATGTGGAATAATTATCCCTATACCAAGCACAGTTCTGGTCCCACCTAACAAAGATTTATAAACAAGAACTGAAAACATTAAATTATTTCCAGGTAACTTAGCTTCATCCTAGGACAGAGGTCAAAAATATTTATAGGAATGCAAAATTATCAGACAGCTAATAAGTTAAAATTCATAATGTCTAGCATCCAATCAAAGATTACTAGGCATGAAAAGCTAAAAAATAAAACCCACAATGATAAAAAAAAAATCATAACAGACCCATGACTGACACTGACAAGTTATTCCTACTGCATTCTTCATGTTCAAAATTTAAATGGAGCCATGGAATTTATTAATAAAAAGAACAACCCAGATTTAATTTCTAGGGCTGTAATGTATGTGCAAGGTTAAAAATTCATGGGAATGGGATCAATAACTCATTGAACATTGCAGAAGAAAAGATGTATAATGACACAACTTAAACTGTACATTTTAAATATATGCATTTTATAGAATGCTATTTATATCTTAGTGAAACTATTTTTTAAAAAAAGATAGTAAAAAGGGGTGGAGCAAAATGGCGGGGTGAGCTGACCCGGGATTCTCTCCCCTCCAAAATACAACAAAAGATTGGAAGAACTGAATTTCAGAGAATAAACATAATGCCAGCTCGTTAGAGACCTACAATACCAAGAAGGTGGAGATCATAACCTTGCTTACACCCTCGGAGGCGCTGGAATGGCAGGAGAGAACATCACTCCCTCCCCTAGAGTCTTCCATCACTGCGGCGGGAGTCGGGAAGGAGCGGGGGAGGGGCTGCGTGACTGGGGATCATCCAGGACTCCTGCCGCTGATTCAGTGGAGACCCGCTGACAGGGGGAAAGCTTCCGTCCGCGGGGACCCCATAAATCAAGGGCCTTGGGAGACCAGAGAACAGAACGGATCTGAACCCAGACCGGCGCGGGTGAGTAACAGCCCCTCCCCCCAGCAAAGCCAGTGGGCACAGCCATCTTGCCCCAAGACGGAGAGCTCATAACATGCCGCTCTCGACCCCCATCTAGTGGCGACAGGCTGTAACTGCAACTGAATTCTACCACCATGCGAAAAAACCGCTCCTCTACCATCCAGCAATTTATAAAAGCCCCAGAGCAGAAGGAAAACAATAAAAACATAGAATTAAGTCCTGAGGACTTGGAATTAGGTAAACTAAGTGATAATGAGTTCAGAGCAGCTATAATAAAAAAACTCAATGAGGTAGAGAGAAAGATAGAGAAACAAGCCGAGTTCTGGAGTTACTTCACAAAAGAGATTGAAATCATAAAGAAGAATCAAACAGAATTACTTGAGATGAAAACACAATGGACCAGATAAAACAGAATACGGATTCCCTGAATACCCATGTAAACAACATAGAGGAGAAAATTAGCATAATCGAAGATAGACAGGCTGAATGGTGCCAGACAGAGGAAGAAAGAGAACTAAGAATTAAACAAAAATGAGGAAAATCTCCAAGAGATAATGGATTCAATGAGGAGTAAGAACATAAGGATCATAGCAATTCCCGAGAATATGGAAAAGGAAAATGGAGCAGAAAGTGTGCTTAACGAAATTATTGAAGAGAACTTCCCAAATCTAGGGATCGATGGAGAAATGTGTGTAGAGGAGGGTTTTAGATCCCCTAGATTTGTCAATGTAAAAAGAGCTACCCGACGGCACATAGTAGTAAAGTTGGCAAAAAGGAAAGAATACTCAGGGAAGTAAGAAAAAAAAAGAGAATAACCTATAAAGGAGCCCCTATCAGACTGTCAGTGGATTTCTCTACAGAAACCCTACAAGCTAGGAGAGAATGGAGTGACATATTCAAAGCTTTAAAGGATAAAAATCTTCAGCCAAGAATACTCTATCCAGCAAGAATTTCTTTCAGATATGAGGGAGAAATTAAATCTTTTCCAGACAAACAAAAGTTAAGGGAATTTGTAACTAAAAGTCCTCCATTACAAGAAATCCTCAAGAAGGCTCTCATACCTGAAAAAAGAAAAAAGGGAGAAAGGGGACACAATACACAGACTAGGGAGACCGATGGATAGAACCAGAACAGGATAGCAAATATTCAACTATAGCATTAGGGTAAAGGTAAGGAAACTACCAAAACAAGGACGATCTTAGTACTCTAACTACCAATTAATAAGACGAGTTGGAATAAAAAATAAAAATAATTATTTAGGAGGGGAAGAGCAAAGGGTCTAAATCAGTATTGGTCAAGTAAGTAAGAGACCACCAGAGAATAGACTATATTATACACGAGATTCTAAATACAAACTTCAAGGTAGACACTAAAATAAAGTACAGAACAGAGTCACAAATCATAAATAAGGAAAAATGTAAGAAACCCAGCATAAGAAATTGCAGTATTAAATGGGTAGTCTAAAGCAAACAGGAAAAGAAATGCAGGAAAACAAGATAATGAGCGACAGATTAACAGCACTAAGTCCACATGCATCAATAATCACTCTCAATGTGAACAGATTGAACTCTCCAATAAAAAGACACAGAGTGGCAAAATGGATTAAAGAACATGATCCAACAATTTGTTGCCTCCAGGAAACACACCTCAGCCCCAAGGACAAACACAGACTCAGGGTGAAGGGGTGGAGGACAATACTTCAAGCAAATAGCAAGGAAAAATAGGCAGGTGTTGCAATTCTCATATCAGACCAAGTGGATTTCAAAATAAGACAGGTAAAGAGAGACACAGAGGGACAATATATAATGATCAAAGGGACACTTCATTAAAAAGAAATAATGCTTATAAATATCTATGCACCCAACACAGGAGCACCAAGATTCATAAAGCAACTATTAACAGACCTAAAGGAAGATGTTAAAAACAACACAATAATAGTAGGGGACCTCAACACCCCACTCACATCAATGGACAGATCATCCAGACAGAAAATCAACAAGGAAATAGTGGAGCTAAATGTAAAACTAAAACAATTGGACTTAATAGACATATATAGATCACTCCACCCTGAAAGAGCTGAATACACATTCTTCTCAAGTGCACATGGAACATTCTCTAGGATAGACCATATGTTGGGAAACAAGGCAAGCCTCTACAAATTTAAAAAAATTGAAATAATAACAAGCATCTTCTCAGATCATAGTGCTATAAGGCTAGAAATTAATTACAAGAAAAAAGCTGAGAAAGGCACAAATATGTGGAGACTAAACAACACACTACTGAACAAGCAATGGATCATTGAAGAAATTAAAGAAGAAATAAAAAAATACCTGGAAACAAATGAAAATGATAGCATGCTATACCAACTCATATGGGATACAGCAAAAGCTGTATTAAGAGGAAAATTCATCGCAATACAGGCACATCTTAACAAGAAAAATCCCAAATAAGCAACCTTCAAGCACACCTAAGTGAACTAGAGAAAAAAGAACAAATGAAGCCCAAAGTCAGCAGAAGGAGAGAAATAATAAAAATCAGAGCAGAAATAAATACTATTGAAACGAAAAAGGCAGTAGAAAGGATCAATGAGACAAAGAGCTGGTTTTTTGAGAAGATAAATAAAATTGACAAACCACCAGCCAGACTTACAAAGAAAAAAATGGAGAAAGCTCAAATAAACAAAATCAGAATTGAGCGAGGAGAAATAACAACAGACTTTGCAGAAATACAACAGATTATAAGAGAATACTACAAAAAAACTATATGCCAACAGAATGGATAAACTAGATGAAATGGATAAATTCTTGGACTCCTACAATCTCCCAAAGCTCACTCAAGAAGAGGCAGACAATTTGAACAGACCAATCACAAGGAAAGAGATTGAAACAGCAATCAAAAACATCCCAAAGAATAAAACCCCAGGACCAGATGGCTTTCCTGGGGAATTCTACCAAACTTTCACAGAGGATTTAATACCTATCCTTTTCAAGCTATTCCAAAAAATTAGGGAAGATGGAACACTTCCTAAGACATTCTATGAGGCCAACATCATGCTGATACCAAAACCTGACAAGGACACCAAGAAAAAAGAGAACTACAGTCCAATATCACTGATGAACATAGATGCAAAAATTCTAAACAAAATTTTGGCAATCAGAATTCAGCAATTCATCAAAAGAATCATACATCATGATCAGGTGGGATTCATACCAGGGACACAGGGATGGTTCAACATCCGCAAATCAATCAACGTGATACACCACATCAACAAACTGAGGAATAAAAACCACATGATCATCTCAATAGATGCAGAGAAGGCATTTGACAAGATCCAACAGCCATTTATGATAAAAACTCTGAACAAAATGGGCATAGAAGGAAACTACCTCAACATAATAAAGGCCATATACGACAAACCCATAGCCAACATCATACTCAATGGGCAAAAACTGAACACCATCCCCCTGAAAACAGGAATGAGACAAGGATGCCCTCTATCACCACTCTTATTTAACATAGTACTGGAGGTCCTGGCCAGAGCAATCAGGCAAGAAAAAGGAATAAAAGGAATCCAAATAGGGAAGGAAGAAGTGAAACTCTCGCTGTTTGCAGATGACATGATCTTATATATAGAAAACCCCAAAGAATCCATTGGAAAACTGTTAGAAGTAATCAACAACTACAGCAAAGTTGCAGGGTATAAAATCAATTTGCATAAATCAGTAGCATTTCTATACTCCAGTAATGAACCAACAGAAAAAGAACTCAAGAACACAATACCATTCACAATTGCAACAAAAATAATAAAATACCTTGGGGTAAATTTAACTAAGGAAGTGAAGGACCTATATAATGAAAAGTACAAGGCCTTTCTGAGAGAATTGGATGACGACATAAGGAGATCGAAAGACATCCCATGTACATGGATTGGAAGAATAAACATACTTAAAATGTCCGTTCTACCTAAAACAATCTACAGATTCAACGCCATCCCAATCAGAATCCCAATGACATTCTTTACAGAATTAGAACAAAGAATCCTAAAATTCATATGGGGCCACAAAAGACCCCGGATTTCTAAAGCAATCCTGAGAAAAAAGAACAAAACGGGAAGCATCACAATCCCTGACTTCAAAACATACTACAAAGCTACAGTAATCAAAACAGCATGGTACTGGTACAAAAACAGGTGCACAGATCAATGGAACAGAATTGAAAGCCCAGAAATAAAACCACACATCTATGGACAGCTTATCTTTGACAAAGGAGCTGAGGGCATACAATGGAGAAAAGAAAGTCTTTTCAACAAATGGTGCTGGGAAAACTGGAAAGCCACATGTAAAAGAATGAAAATTGACCATTCTTTTTCACCATTCACCAAAATAAACTCAAAATGGATCAAAGACCTAAAGGTGAGACCTGAAACCATAAGGCTTCTAGAAGAAAATGTAGGCAGTACACTCTTTGACATCAGTATTAAAAGGATCTTTTCGGACACCATGCCTTCTCAGAGAAGGGAAACAATAGAAAGAATAAACAAATGGGACTTCATCAGATTAAAGAGCTTCTTCAAGGCAAATGAAAATAGGATTGAAACAAAACAACAACCCACTAACTGGGAAAAAATATTTTCAAGTCATATATCTGACAAAGGCTTAAAATCCATAATATATAAAGAACTCTTGCAACTCAACAACAAAACATCAAACAACCCAATCAAAAAATGGGCTGGAGACATGAACAGACATTTCTCCAAAGAAGATATACTGATGGCCAATAGGCACATGAAAAGATGCTCATCATCGCTGATCATCAGGGAAATGCAAATCAAAACTACACTAAGATATCACCTTACACCCGTTAGAATGACAAAAATATCTAAAACTAATAGCAACAAATGTTGGAGAGGTTGCGGAGAAAAAGGAACCCTCATACACTGCTGGTGGGAATGCAAACTGCTGCAGCCACTATGGAAAACAGTATGGAGACTCCTCAAAAAATTAAAAATAGAACTACCATACGATCCAGCCATCCCACTACTGGGTATTTATCCAAAGAGCCTGAAGTCAGCAATCCCAAAAGTCCTGTGCACCCCAATGTTTATTGCAGCACTGTTTACAATAGCCAAGACATGGAAGCAACCTAAGTGTCCATCAACAGACGAATGGATAATGAAGATGTGGTACATATGTACAATGGAATACTACTCAGCTGCAAAACAGAACAAAATCATTCAATTTGCAATAACATGGATGGACCTTGAGAGAATTATGTTAAGTGAAATAAGCCAGCGAGAGAAGGATAATCTGTGTATGACTCCCCTCAAATAAGGGATTTAAAATTATGGACTAAGAACAGTCTAGTGGATACCAGGGGAGAGGTGGGGTAGGGGGTGGGCACAAAGGGTGAAGTGGTGCACCTACAACATGACTGACAAACATTAATGTACAATTGAAATTTCACAAGATTGTAACCTATCAACAAGTCAATAAAAAAAAAAAGAAATAAAAAAAAAGATAATATGGAAGTTGTCTCAGGCACACAGCTCAACCTCAGACCAGAATGTGGACACAAGTCTTTTGACTCTGGTGCCCTTAATTATGCTGCTAGAGGAGCTCCAATAGAATTTGTTACACAGAGTAGTCAGCATCAAATACACCTGTACAGGTAGCCTGCCGTGCAATTTCTTAAACAGGAATAAAATCTTTTGCTTTCAATATATGGAGAAAATGTGATTTCTTGGGCACAGCTAGTCAAGAAAGAGTTGGCCTTGTACTATTTTTCACAAACTTAACCAAAATTTATGAACTGATATTAAAACGAGTAATAGTTATTTATCTACTTCTCATCCCTCCACTATGATAACAATACTGCATTCTAAACCTTAAAATGTTAATTCTCTTAAAATTACACATTGTATACAATATCACACCATTGTCTAGGGGTAATTTTCCAAAAGAAAGAAACAACAATAAGAACAACCAAACGAAACAAAACAAGAAGCAGATATTATTATTATTTTTCTTTTTGAGGAAGATTAGTCCCGAGCTAACATCTGTGCCAATCCTCTTTTTTTTGTTGCTGAGGAAGACTGGCCCTGAGCTAACATCCATGCCCATCTTCCTCTACTTTATATGTGGGATGCCTGCTTGACAAACGGTGCCATGTCCACACGCGGGATCTGAACCAGGGAACCCCAGGCCGCTGAAGCGGAACGTGAGCACTGAAGCACTGCACCACGAGGCCGGCCCCAAGAAGCAGATATTATTTTAAAAGTCTGGTTTGACTGGAAATCAACAATGTACTAGAATCAGGACAATGTCTCTCCTTTATCCAGAGAACTTTCTCTGAGAATCAAGTCCAAGCTTCATTCAAGCTGAAACTCCTTTGCTGATATCTCATAGACCAATGTCTCGAAACTTTTCTGCTCTGTTTCTTTCTGCTTTCACATATAGTCAATATGTCCCCTATGGAAGTTAGAAAACTCAGCCAGTCAAAACCACTTCCCACAGCCCTGGTCCCACCTGCATCAAGCATTTGCAGACATGTTATTATGCATACCTTTGTCCTTATCATATAATAGCCACATAGGTCCTTACCCCGAGGGTTCCTCGTCAAAAACGTGTTTTCCTTGGAAATGAGTCTCCATCCTCCCCTAAACCCATAAGCTCAACTCCACCAACGCTAAAGCTCTGCAGTCTTACCCTGCACCCCTGGAACTCAAATGCATATAAATCTTCAGGGTGCACAGCTCTCATAGCATCTTCAGAAGTCCTGAGTTTTCAACAAGCATCAATCGCCTGGTACCATGGTGCCCTCTTGTCTCTGGCCTACCTTCCTTTGAAGCTTGTTTCCTGGACCTCAGGGTTCTGTGTAACCTGAAGTCTCATAGTTCCTCCTGGGCTCCTGTGTCTTCCTCACATTGACTCTCCTTCCTCAGGAGCATTTCTTAAGGCAGTGATTTTTTATGACCTTGTTACTTCTTAAATGGAACTGCAGATAATAAATACAGAAATCATGTGAAAGTAGCCTAACCCTCATGCTGGAACAAAAGTGACTGATACAGTATTTTCTGAGATTACTTCCCATTTCAATAAGATATCCTCTTTTCCTGATACTGTATATGTTTTTCCCCGCTCTCACAACTTAAACGTGACATTCCAATCATTACTTTCATAAAACATGGTTTGAGAAATAATCTTCACGAAATATAAACCTATTTTAATTTAAATAAAAATTTTATCACTATATTGACTTAAAATTTATTACCTAGGAATATAATTATTTGAAGTAAAAAGGACTTACATAATCTATAATGTTGAATATGATTGAATACAAAAATTAGGGTCTCTAAGATTTTGTGTAAAATTCTGCATTTATTAACAATTTCGATAATACTTGGGGAATGATGGGACAGGAACAATTGTCTTAATTAAAACAAAGAATCGACCTTTTAAGATTAGAATATTCATTATCTGTGAGAACATTCTTTTAATTATCTCACAAAACACTTAAAAGTCATGCCGTTCTGTACAATGAGGAAGATGAATAAACATACACACAGCAAAATGGCCCTTAAAGTAGCACATGGATCATGGAAGACTTCCTTTTAAATACTTCTGACCCCCTTATATTGCTCCATAAATTGCTGTAACATGCCCAGGTCACGTGGTGAACCTGAAGAACAATACATCTAAGACCAATTGTAAGTATAGTGGCATCTAACTGTCTATGAAATAGCTATCAATAGGTATATTGATCTATACCTACTTGCATTTTCTAGTTTGATAAATTATTCTAAATGTTTCTAGTCAAATTAAAACTAGTTTGTCCATTGAAGCAGCTTCTAGTACCAATAGATGAGACAATGAAATCCAATAGGTGGGTCATTAGATGTATTGCTAATATAATATACTGTAGCCACACATTTATATCACATTATATCTGAATTGAATTATATTATGTTACAAATGATGCAGATAACATTTATTACCTGTGTGCTTGTTGTTAATAAACCAGAACTGAAGAAACACACTTAATGAATGAAAAGGATGACATGATCAATGCATTTCCAGAGCCTGAAGAAGCTTTAGGGTAATTTATATGGTAGTATCAAATGGCACATTTTAAATTTGAAATAGAAACCAAAGTATTGCACTTAAACTGTTAAATAAAGTGCAAAGTAAATTTGCCCTGTTATAATTGAAAATATAGTTGTAAGTGCCCAAGTGCTTTATTTCTCATAACGATTAAAAAATCTTTTGGCTAAGTTTTTAAAATGTGCAATTGTCTTACCTATAGCTTTAAATTCTTTTCCTTAATTTCAAAAAAATTCTTTGACAGAATTTTGAAAAATATCCATCAACGTCAGTGATATAAATGTTTTCTTCATTATTTCTCATTTATAAAGTAGGAGAAAGTTTGATTGTATTATAAGTTTCATTCATTGATCCATAGTGATGCTAATTATAACTATATACTTATAAAAACACACAATACCCGTATATGCTGTTCATGTTCCTAATTTGTCTCCTCAACTAGAAAATAATGGCCTTTTCTGAATCTTACCAATAGTAATCTGACTGTTAGATAGTCTATTCACTTTCTAGTTATAAGTATAACTATTTTCTTTATCTACCACTTTTTATGTTCTTTTTAAATCTACATGTACCATTTCTATTGTTGCTTTCCACCACATGTACAGTTTGGGAATATGTGGTTTTCTGAAGGTATAAAGCAGAAAAGTTGACAGGGAAGCGGGCACTAAATCAAATAGTTTGTACGACATCTAATGTGAAATTGATGAAATAGTTACAAATTATTGGCTGGAAATAATGCTCCCTTTTTCTAAAAATTTCCTTCAGCATGTTTTTCTTTTTTTCTTTGTAAATGTCTTTTCCTAAAAACATATTAATGAGTCCCTGCTTCCCATTATGCTGGGTATACGCCAAGAAGTGGATTGTGGGATCACATGATAATTCTATGCTTGATTTTTTTTAGGATGAGCCATACTGTTTTCCACAGTGCTGCACCATTTTACAGAGATTCAGAGAGATATCTGTGCATCAAAGTTCATAGTGGCACTATCCACAACAGTCAAAACAAGGAGACAACCCAAACGTCCATGGACAGATGAATGGATAAACAAATTATGGTATGAACATACAATGCACTATTATTCAAACTTATAAATGAATGAAATTCTGAAATATGCTACAACATGGATGCTAAGTAAACATTATGCCAAGTAAAATTAGCTGGACACAAAAGGACAAATATTGTATGATTCTACTTATATGACATAGCTAGAATAGTTAAATTCATAGAGACAGAAAGTATAATAGTGATTACAGTGATTACCAGACTCTGGGTGTAGGGGAGAATGGAAGTTACTGTGTAATGGGTACAGAGATTCATTTTTGGATAATGAAATACTTGGAAAAGGATGGTGATGATGCTTGTACAACAATGAATGGAGAACGCACTGTTGCCCTGGGAAATACACCGAATCTCAAGGGAGTAGCAAATTTACTTGGGCCCACATGTTATGGAAAACAGAAACAATGATAAAGCCAGAGTACTAGAAGGAACTGAGTGAGAGTGGAGGGCAGGATGATCTGTATACCAGCAAAGGGAAGCTGTCTGCCTCTGTCCTCGCGCCAAGTGGGGAAAAAACAAATAAATAAATAAACGCACACACACGTATACATATATATGTATATTTCATTTATATAATGTTTTGTGTATGATATATAATTATGCACACACATATATGTGCAAATGTATATGCAGAATATATATAGAGAGAGAGAGTATATACCTATAGAGAGAGAATGAGAAAATAGATACATACATAAAATAGATACATATGAAAGATACATATTTTTTCTCCACTATTCAAGGATGAGGCAGTATATCCAATGAAGACATTAAAATATACATATCCCTTAGCAAAAAGGTTAAAATTTACCTTTTTGAAATTTTTTACATGTTAGTTTAACAAATAGGCTGTTGGGGGGCCAGCCCAGTAGTGTAGTGGTCAAGTTCGCACACTCTGCTTCAATGGCCTGGGGTTCACAGGTTCAGATCCCAGTCGTGGACCTACACACCACTCATAAAGTCGTGCTGTGTTGGCATCTCACATACAAAATAGAGGCGGTTGGCACAAATGTTAGCTCAGCAACAATCTTCCTCAAGCAAAAAGAGGAAGATTGGCGATGGATGTTGGCTCAGGGCCAATCTTCCTGACCAAAGCAAAAAAAAAAAAAAAAGAAAGAAAGAAATAGGCTGTTAAGAGTCTAGGTCATGTAAAGAAATGCATGAATTTTGAAAAGAGACAAAAGTTTTTAAAGAAAGAAAGAAAGAAACAACAGTGCTTTAGGAAAAATCTGGATCATAGAAGTGACAAATTAGTAAACAAGATGGTACAAAAAGGTTGTATTTGAGAGCTCTGTTAGTCATTGGCAGAGAAACTTATTTTACTAATAAATGTGCAACAAAAGATAAACTTAAGAAATAAAATCAACGTTGTTTATTTCAAAGTTTTTTCTTATGTTTTTTCCAAAAATTACGTGCACATCTACACAAAAGTAGCACTCTTAAAATGGTTAAAATATAGTTATAATATATTTCCTAGAAGTATGTTAAACAGTTATTTTCCTTTAATGAGGAATACATGCCACATGATTTCCAGTAGGAACTCCTTTCCTCCAAAGTTAAAGAGTAGTTCAAGGCAAAGACGAATTTCTAAAGTGCTAGAGCTTTTCATGCGTGGTCAGAAGTCTCTCTACACCTCAGTTGCATCCAGCCATCCACTGAGTTCCACCTCCAATGATAATGAGTAATAGGAGAAAAAAATCCATTTCTTCAGTTATCCTCATGGCAGCATTAAGTTAATACTCTATGTTAAAGTGGCAGCAAATGATTTATTAGCATGCCCATCACTGAAGTGATGTGTAATTGCATAGATGATGGGTTGGTGAAAACCACTGTCGATGTAATATCTCTGTAATGCTATGATGTCGATGACTTGAGGGAATACATTATCAAGGAAATATTGTTCTCATTACTTGATTCTGTAATATATCATTAATCTGATGTCACTGTTAAGATGTATCAGTGTAATTTATAATCCACAAAGTGAAAGGTGACAGCAAGAATTTCCATCTAAGTAATCTTTTAAAGGACTCATTTTTGAAAACTTTATTCTAAGTACTTAGGAGAAGGTTTGGTGAATTAAGATTATTTAAAGATGAAGGTGATATATTGAAGTCATGGGACAAGTATGATGGAAACGTTTGGTGGAGTCACTGTTAGTTTTCATTACGAGAACATCCAAGCAACTGCCCTCCCTGGACCTGTTGGTTTAATCAAGGATCCCATCTCGCTAATGGTAGGCTCATTTAAGACACATGGCAAGTGCTCTAGTTTTAAAAGCATTTTGATGTGTTTTAACTTCTATTTTGACTATGTTACTTAATAAGATTGTTGAGAAAGGAATTCTAAGGCTCTTTAAATAATTAAGCAGTCAGATACTAAAATCTTCTCATCTCATGTAACTGTAGTAGCACAGTGGGGAGATAGGACATTACATGGTTATCCAAGATTCTAATCTCTCTTATGCCAATAACAAACCATGTCTTTAATCAACTTTCATGACATTAGTTTCTTCACCTACAGAACAGTTTGATTTAAATAAAATAATCTTCATGATTGTTGTTGAATTTGACTTAAAGGACTTCCTTTAGAGCAAGAAAACAATTATTCAAACACATTCTTTTTTAAAAAAATAGTAAGAGGAAAACCCTAAATACTTGACATTTCACAAGAAGTAATTTCCTAACCACGTGGAGATATAAAGCCACTGTCTTAATTTTGTGGATTTATAAGCAAATTGTTTAATAATACATTTCAAACAATATATTTAGTTGATCATAGGATTAAGAGGTAGAACCAAAAGGACGTTTCTTCATGAACATAACCTCAAGGGCACTTGCCTACCAGCTCTCCAGAGAAGCTGGACAGGTCTGTGCTTATGGTGGATAAAGAACTCCCCTCATTCTGAAAGTCTCAACTATACTACGTTACTGAATATTTTCACAGATTACTTGAGTGTTCATTCTAAGACCTTTAATTCACGATTTAGGGATACACATGAAAACTATGTACAGAAATTATTCTAAAATACGGTCAGCACCATAGCCAAACACCTTTATGGATATGAATCTCCCAATCAGGATGTTTTCATGCAGCTCTGTTTTCTAAAAAATTACTCTTTTCCCAGGGTGTTTTGCAATAGGCTCACTTCAGTTGTGAATTAAGCTAAAAGTAACAATTCTCTTATAGAAACCATAATGCTTTGCTTATTTCAATAACATTCATAACTCGAGGAAGAGAAGAAATAGGAAAAATACAGTGTAATAGAATGAGTAGGAAGGCAAGGCAGAATGTTCATATTTGGTTTTC
Source organism: Equus quagga (assembly GCF_021613505.1). Classification (NCBI taxonomy): domain Eukaryota; kingdom Metazoa; phylum Chordata; class Mammalia; order Perissodactyla; family Equidae; genus Equus; species Equus quagga. Next base: position 11,036,786 of record NC_060275.1, on the reverse strand, counting down.
TACTATGCAAATCTTTTGTTTTGCTTTTTGTCCCCAGGTTTAGTGAGGTATAATTCTTATATGAAGACCTGCACGTATTTAATGTGTACAGTTTGATGAGCTTGGACGTATGCTCACACCTGGGATGCCATCACTACAAACAAGGTAATGGACACATCCAACACTCCCGAAGTCTTCTTGTGTTCCTTTGTTTTTGTTTTTAGAACATTTTAGGTTTGGTTTGGTTTGGTTTTGTGATAAAACACTTAACATGAAATCTACCCTCTTAACAAATTTTGAGGTGCACAATACCGTAGCTACAGGCACTATGTTGTATAGCACATCTCTAGGACTTATTCGTCTGTCATAACTGAAATGACATATCCATCGAACACCTCCCCATTTCCCTCAACCTCCAGCTCCTGGCAACCACAATTATATTCTCTATTTTTATGAGTTTGACTATTTAAGACGCTATATATGTGGAAGCATGTAGTACTCATCTTTCTGTAACTGGCCTATTTCACTTAACATAATGTCCTCCAAGTCCATCCATGTTGTCCTAATGGTGGGATTTACTTCTTTTTTTAAGGCTGAATAATATTCAATTGTATGTATATACCACATTTTCTTTATCAATTAATCTCTCAATGGATATTTAGGGGGTTTCCATATCTTGCCTATTGTGAATAATGCTGCAGTAAACATGGGAGTGTAGATATCTCGTCGAGATCCTGATTTCAATTCTTTTGGATATTTACCCAAAAGTGGGATTGCTGGATCATATGGTTTACTTTCTTGAGGGACCTCTGTACTGCTTTTCCATGGTGGCTGCACCATTTTACTTTCCCACCAACAGTGTACAAGGGTTCAAATATCTTCACATTCTCACCAACACTTATCTTTTGTTTCTTATGATAATAGCCATTCTAATAGGTGTGAGGTGATATCTCATTATAGTTTTGATTTGCATTTCACTCATAATTATTGATGTTGAGCATCTTTTCATATACCTGTTGGCCATTTGTATGTCTTCTTTGAAGAAATGTCTGTTCAAATTTTTCCGCATTTTTTAATTGGCTTATTTGTTTGTTGATGTTGAGTTGTATGAGTTTCTTATATATTTTGAATATTAACTTCTTGTCAGATGTATGGTTTGCAAACATTTTCTCCCATCCCATAGGTTGCCTTTTCAGACAAAATGCAAAGGCAAAACTTTTTATTAAGGCATGATACTAACAAAACTTTTTGCCCATTGGAGATGGTGTGTTGTTTATTGATGTGTGAGGTAGATAGTGGGTCCTTGTCACAGATATTTGGCAGCACATACACTCAAAATATTCTGTAAATTTGGTTTGTCTTAAGATTTAAATGTTTATCAAGGGCGTTGGAAACACTGAAGAAAATTCCTGTCATTATCAGGTTGCTGAGTATGTGTCAAACAATATTGTGCATGTTTCCTAAATTGCAAAAATAATTTGGCCCCAGAGAAAGATGAACTGCAATAGCAAATCCCTGCTGTGGTTGGCTCTAGGATATATGTTGAATCTTTTGATGAAATGAACTTTGCGTCTCTTAAAAATGTGTCTGAATTTGCCTTTTTAGGCTTGTGTTTATATTTTAGAATTGACCCAATGCTGTTGTTAAGTAATTAGCAGAGAAACTGCTATAGGAGAGGAGGATTCCTATATTCAGTTTGCACCTATTAGAAAAGCACAGCATTTTAAATGTAATCCATTAAATTGAATGGATTAAGACAACTTCAGTAAAAACTACAACAAATCAAACTATAGCACAAAGTGAAAATAATTTATCTTCTTTAAGTACTTTTGTGACTGCTACACACTCTTAAGGCTGGGTTAAATCCATGTACATAATATCTCCATTCCATGGACCCCAGGACTGTCTGTAGTTTCTCTAAGGTTTGTTGTCACTTTAAAAATGTAGACTTCAAATTCCGTACTCATAGGCTCAAACTCTAAGCCACCTCTCTATTTCTTTGTATGCTTATCTTACAAGAGATAAAGAACTGAAGTTCATGAACTCACAATTCACCCTTATCCTTCATGCCCTCTCCCCTATCTGGGAATTTCATGACCCTATGATCATATAATTAATATATACTAAAAGAATTATATGTAACATGTTATCCTCCACATGATTGTAATGAAAGGAAATTACTTTAACAAGGACCCAAAACTACAAAAATATTCATTTTAAATATTTTAGAAAAAAGTATTTTAAAAGTAACTAAATATCTTTCATCATTACAATCATTTGCATATTGGATCCCTAATTCTAAAGTGCTTCCCATTAGAATGAGAGAAATGAATCATCTTCACTCACTTTCCAGTGTTGGTGTCAGTTCCGTAGCTTGATTTCAAGTACTACCTGAGAGCATCTAAAAATAGTCCGTGGAAAAATATAGAGAGGAAAAACACCAAAAAGCTAAATATTTTTCAGAAACTGAGAGAAAATGACCATGTACTGCGTCAATGCACTTGAGTTGAAAATCACAATAGTTATCCAGCCAAGAAGATAATGCCGAAACGGATAAATCCTCTTTTTTCCCCTCACCCCAGTTCCCTAGCAGGACTCTGAGTGTGTCAGAAAAGCAGCAACTTCTCTAGGGCTGTGTGGTTCCTGGTTTTTGAGGCAACCACACAATGAAAATTCCTGCCCTTTACCTAAAATTTCTTCCACATCATTAATTAGTCAGAACTTGCAACTCTTGACAGTTTTACTTCTTCCGTTCTAATTTGGAAGCCTTTTATTTCTTTTCTTGCTTCCTCATATAATGAAGCTTCCAGTATAGTAGTGAATAGCCATGATGAAAGTAGGCCTTGTCTTCTTTCTGATCATAGGCGAAAAGCTTTCAGTTTCTCACCATTGAGTAAAATGTTAGCTGTGGACTTTCATGAACGCCTTTATCGTGTTGAGGAAGCTCCTTTATGTTCCTAGTTTCCTGAGTGATTTTATCATGAAGGGGTGTCATGTTTTGTAAAATGCTTTTTCTGTGTCAGTTGAGGTGGTCATGTGTGGTTTTTATCCCTTCCTTCTTTTAATGTCATGTATTAAGTGATTGACTTTCTTATGGACCACTCTTGCCTTCTTGAGATAAATCCCATGTGGTCATGAGGTATAATCCTTTTAATACGCAGTTGTATTTAGTTGGCTGGCATTTTGTTGAGGGTATTTTGCACCTATGTTCATAAAGGATAAAGTCTGTAGTTTTTTTGCAGTGTCTCCATCTGGTCTGATAACAGGGTAATACTGGCATCATAGAATTAGTTCGGAAGTATTCCCTCCTCTTCTGCTTTAGGAAGTTTAAGAATGATTGGTGGTAATTCTTCTTTAAATGTTTGGTAGAATTCATCAGTGAAGCCATATGATTCTGGACTTTTCTTTTTTGGGAGGTTTCTGATTTCTGTTTCAAACTCTTTATTTATCATAGCATTTTCAGACTTTCTATTTCTTTTTGAGTCAGTTTTGTTAAATTATGTGTGTCCAGGAAATTATCTATTTTATCTAAGCCTTATAGTTTATACATATATGACTCTTCATAGTATTCCCTTGTCATCCTTTTTATTTCTGTGAGATAGGTGGTAGTATTTCCTCTTTCTTTTCCAATTTTAATTATTTGTTCTCTCACTTTTTTTCTTTTTGTCAGTGTAGATAGATTTTGTCAATTTTTTTGATCTTTTCAAAGAAACCACTTTGGTTTTAGTGTTTCTTTCTATTGTCTGTGTATTTTCTGTTTCATTTATCCATGCTCTAATTTTTGTTGCTTCCTTATTTCCTCTAGTTTTGGGTTTAGTTTGGTCATCTTATTCTAGTTCATTATGGTATAGAGTTAGGTTGTTTATTTGAGATCCTTCTTTTTTAAAGTAGACATTTATTGCTATAAATTTCACTCTGAACTCTTCGTATATTACATCCCATAAGTTTTTGTATGTTACATTGTGATTTTTATTCATCTGTAAGTATCTTTTAACTTCTCGTGTGATTCTTTTAATTGACTCATTGGTTATTTAAAAGTTTGTTGTTTAATTTCTACTTATTTGTTAATATTCTAGTTTTTCTTCTTTTAATAATTTCTAGCTTCATCAAATTGTGATTAGAAAAGATACTTTGTATTGTCTCGATATTTATAAATTTATTGAGAATTGATTTGTTGACCGACATATCGTCTATCCTGAAGAATGTCCCATGCGCAGTAGAGAAGAATGTGCATTATGCTGTTATTGGGTGAAGTGTTCTATATGGTTCTGTTAGATTCAGCTGGTTTGTAGTTACTGTATAAATGTTCTATCCATTATTGAAAGTGGGATATTAAAATCTCTAATTACTTTAGTAGAAATGTCTACTTCTCCCTACAATTTTGTCATTATTTGCTTCATATATTTTGGGGCTCTGTTGTTTTGTCATCATATGTTTATAACTGTTATATTTTTTTGATGAATTGACCATTTTATCAATATATAATGTCCTTTTTCTCTTGTGATTGTTTTTGACTTAAAGTCTATTTGTCTCATATCAGTAGAACCACCCAGCTCTCTTTTGATCAATATTTTCATGTAATATCTTTTCAATCCTTTTGCTATTATTTTTGTGTATGTGAGGAAGATTTGCCCTGTGCTAACATCCCTGCCAATCCTCCTCTATTTTATGTGGGATGTCGCCACAGCGTGGCTTGATGAGCAGAGCTCGGTCTGCACCCAGGATCCGAGCCTGTGAACCCCGGGCCACTGAAGTGGAGCACCCGAACTTAACCACTACACCACTGGGCTGGCCCCCATCAATGCTTTCACTTTTAATGTATTTGTGTATTTGGGTCTAAAGTGAGTTTGTGTGAAGTAAAATAAACTTGGATCATTTTTTAAAAAATCTATTCAGCCAATCTCTGTCTTTTGATTGGGGATTTTAATCCATTTAAATTTAAAATATTTACTGCTAAGGAATAGCTTACTTAAGCCACTTTGGTATTTGCTTTCTATATGTCTTATATCTTATATTTTTTTCTCTCTATTCTTCCATTATTATCTTCCTTTGAGTTAATCAATTTTGGTAGTGTATTGTTTTGACTCCTTTATTATTTCCTTTTATGTAGTTTTTATATAGTTTTTTTAGTGGCTACAATGAGAATTACAATTAACATACTAAATTTGTAACAATCTAGTTTGAATTGAGAGATTTCTGAGGACTCAGATTGTATGATTTTTCAATGAACAAACTGTTAAGTTGTAACTGATCAATTTAAAAAAAAATTTAAAAACCTCTGCCCTTTGAAAGACACTGTTAAGAGAATGTAGAACAAATCACAGATAAGGAGAAAACGTTTGTAATGTACATATCTGATCAAGAACTTCTATTAGACTACATATAGAGAACTCTCAAAACTCAATAAAAACACAACAAACACCCTGATATAAAAATGAGTATTATATTTTGTAAAAAGCTGAGCTGACCTGGAAAGAGCTAAGCTGTCAGATGCCAAAATAGTCAATTAAGACAACAGTCAAATCTTTAGTCACTTTCTGTGATTATATAAAGAAGAAGCAAGACACTAAACTGGAAAAAATGCCAACCCCTCCCCCCACACTGTCCTATTCTTTCCCATGGTATGCACCAAATGAGAGTAAGATGGATTATAGCGGATGTAGGGAATTGTCTCACTGCTGAGGGAGCCCTAAACATAAGACTCTTGCTGTTTTCTGGACTCGGGGACTGAAGGAGGAAGAGAGGGAAGGACTAGGAGTGGAAAAGTGCTGAGTACTGAGTCAGAGTGGACAAAGAGTATCTTCAAGGTTCCCTCCCAGCCCTGATAAGGAGATCTTAGCATAGGAAACTGAGGAAGGTCTCTGCCAAAGAAACTCAATAGAGAGGGCTCCAAATGAAGGCACATGTGTTAGAAATGAAGATACACATAAGACTGTGGCCAACCACTGGGATCTGAGTCTTTGGCTGCTACTCTCTTAAAAGAATGCAGTGCAGTGTCTGTGTGCACTAAGTCTGTGGGAGCAGGGCGGCGTCCCCCAAGAGGCCTGCCAGGTACAGCCTTTGTAATTACCTGTGGTTGATCCTGAAAAATCAGACATAGGGCTTTTTGGTGAAGTTTTGGACTCCGCAGATTGAGCAGACTTTTTACCAAAGAAGATGTTTGGGTACAAATAAGCACATAACAAATGTATAACATCGTTAGTTGTTGCGGAAATGCAAATTAAAACCACAGTGAGATATCACTACACACCTAGTAGAATTCTAAAATTTAGAATGGCTACAAAGACTGACCACACCAATTGTTGACAAGGCTGTGGTGGAAGCAAAACTCATACAATGCTGGTGAAAGTGTGAAGTGGTATAATCATATTAGAAGAGAGTCTGACAGCTTATCGAAAAAGCTATTTTAGTCAGAGTTCTCCAGAGAAACAAGCAATAGGATAGAGAGAGAGATCATAACGTATTGCCTCATGGGATTGTGGAGACTGAGAGTCCCAGAATCTGCAGTCTGCCAGCTGGAGATGCAGGAAAGGCTGTGATGCAGTTTGAAGGCCTGAGACCGGAGAACGGATGGTCTACATTCCAGTTTGGGTCCACAGGCCCGAGAACCAGGAGCGCCGAGAGCAGAGCAGGAGAAGATCAACATTCCAGCTCAGCAGTTAGAGACACGGTGAATCCAACCTTTCCTCACCTTTTTGTTCTATTTAGGCCCTCATCAGATTGTGTGACGGCCACCCATACCAGCGAGGGCAATCTGCCTTACTCAGTCTGCTGATTCAAATGCTAATTTCCTCCGGAAATACCCTCACAGACACACCTAGAAATAATATTTAACCAGATGTCTTCGCATCCTGTGATCCACTCAAGTTGGCACATAAAACTATCACAAATATTAAATAATCTCTTACCCTAAGACTCAACCATTCCACTTCCAAGCATTTACCCCAAGAGAAGAGAAATCATATGTCCATACAAAGGTTTGTACATGAATGTTCATAGTAGTTATATGTGTAATCACAAAATCTAGACTTAACTCAATATGCATCAGTTAGTGAAAGAAGAAACTTATTGTGGCCTATACAAACAATAGAGTACTAGTCAGGAAAACAGGATTAATTATTGAAACAGACAATGTCACTAATAATTATGATGAGTGAAAAAAGGCAAAAAGAGCATATACTATATGATTCTGTTTACAGGAAACTTAAAAATGAAAACTAATTTATGGTGACAGATAACAGATCAGTAGTTGTCAAAGAGGGGGTTTTGGGGAGGAAAGTGGCAAACTCCATAGCCACTGTTTGAAGCTTTGCGCGCTAACAGAATTTCCTTCTATCACTGTTTTTCAGAGCCATGACCAGGTTAAGTTATAATTCTCTAGCTGTCCAGTTTCTTGTGCTCCACTTTAGTGTGTAGAATCATCTGCAAACCAGACAAATAATACCCTCTTCCAAAGTCAACTGGTGATTGTGAGCTCCCTACGATTCTGCAGGTATGGATTGAAGGAGAGAATTTGATATAATAGGCATAGTTACCACCATGATCTGATCTGCTTGCTTGTGCTTTTGTCCTTCAGAACCAGCTTAAGTCTGACCTACCTTGTCTTACCGTTACACAGGTCCACATCAGTTTTATGATAAGCAGCTCAGATGGCACAGTAACTTGGTACCCCATGACCAAGTGTTCAGTCTCTACCGGAGATGACTAACCAGCCAGAAACCATTTTGCAAAACAATAATAGATATTTGCAGATGTTTGCATATATTTTTAGATATTTGCATGTGTGTGTGCAGGAGAGAGTATGTATGCCTGATCTTTAGAAGGACTTATTACAGGGTACTTATCAGCCTGACCAGAGTGTTTCTACAAACAATGTGAATGTTTATTTCTTTCCAGGAGTCTGGAATTTTGGTGAGCAGAAAGTGTCTACATGACCAACCCTCAGTATAACCCAGGGCATAAGTCTCAACAGGGAAGCCATGTTGACATGTGCATTGATGCATATGGCTGCTTGAAAAAAAATCATACTCTGTGTAACCCCCTCCAAGGGACGGGAGAAAGCATAGGAAGCCTATGCATGGATTTCTCCAGACTCCACCTGATGTGTCTTTTCCCCTTACTGGTTCCGAGGTGTATCCTTACTATGTCACTGTAACAAATCTTAGCTGTGAGTGCAACTATATATTGAGTACTATGAGTCCTTGTAGTAAAGCAATGAAGAGTAGGACCCCCCACTCAGAAAGTCAATGATGGGAAAATCTCTTATGAAAACCTGCCGAAGCCTTCATAGAGAATCATTATCTGCCACAAAAGCTTCCTTCCTTCCTACAATCACCGACGTCTTGGATGGATCATGTGGCCCAACTGACACATAAGCTTGCATGGCAGTCAGAGACAGTTGAAGAGCCTTCTCTTGCTTTGGACCCAAACAAAACTGATGGCCATAGGCTGTCAGTAAAGGAATTCTAACTTCACACCCAAATGTGGTGTTTAAAATGTGTAGTTCTAAAACCGCCTCAGTTTTCAGGAAGCTCCTCAACTCCCACCATCTCTCTCATCCTGCAGCATCAAAATGAGTGTTTCCCACATGCCCACCAAAAAGCTGCTGGGAATCTCATGCCTGCGAGAGAGTTTGCCTGTAATACCATCCACAGAACAATGACTCGTCTTTTTCTACACCTTCTAAATAACACGTTGAGATTTTTGTGTTGGCAAATTTTAACCTGAAACATATAGAGAAGGGGATTCTGAGAAACGAAGCCCCCAGTTTATTCTCTGAAATACGGAGGAAAACTCTGAAGGGTGCTGAGGGTGATGCCAAGTTGGCAATAGATAATCCAGCATAGACAAATAGGATCATATGCAAATATTCAGTTGTTCTTTGTTTTATATGGGTCTTATATTCTTTCTTGTACCCAAGTTAATTATGAATTTTTAAGGGGTTAAATTTAAGTCTGATTAAGATTTGCAAATCCAACTGTTTATTAATAGTGAAAAATATAACAGCCTAATGTTTTTCTGTTTCCAGTGTAAAAAGCTAGGACAATCTCAACTATAATTAAGAAATACGTGGGTATTTCTCCATGCTAGCATTTTTATGTAGCGTGTTGTGTTGATTTTACCAGATTAGAAAAATAAAAAACTCCTACGTAAGAGAAAGAGTGAATGAGTTAGATAGCTTGAGACCAGTGTTAAAACAGAATCGCTCAGATTCCAGTCCAAGAATGTGCATGTTAAAGAAAAAGAAATATTTCAACTGAAGCTTAGAAGGGAAGAAGATATGTCTGCCTACGGAGACAGAAAAATGTAAGGCTTCTATAATTGTTCTGTTATCTATTACATAATACTGCCTTAGCTATTATTCTAAAGAGAAATATTTTTCTACAGAGCTTGAAAGTAGGAAGTTGAGATTTTTCAAGTTTTCTCCTCAGTCAGGTAAACAGAAAAGTAATTCCGCATCAGCTAGTTGTATTCAGTGTACACTGAGTTCAGCATCATTTTCTGAGAACATCCTCCTCGTTGAAAACGGGGGGATAAGAATCCATTAGAAAAAGATTACAAGTGACAAAGCTACTAAAATTTAAAAGCACATTCATTGAACTTGTTTGCTCTTAAATAAAAAGTAAAGAATAAAAAGAAGTCATCAAAACTACTTCCACTAAGACACTTAGTTGTAAGCTACATATTAAAGATATAAACAGACTAAGAGAGGTTATTTTTCAGGTTTATAAACAACAGGCATCTTTTTTCCTTTCTAATAAATTTTACAGATATGAGTCAGATGCTGTAACATATTTTATGAAAGAAGACATGAGGGGTATTCTAGATGTATTTAAGGATATTTTCACACATTTTATTAATCTGAAAAACAAATGATTCCTTCTCAATATTTTAAATTTATTTGTGGATTAAAATTATTTTAAAATAATAGCCCTTTTTTCATAAAAGAGGAGATAGAACTGGTCCTTTTTGATTGAATAAAACTATATTTCATTTTGTATGATAATTTTTAAAAGTTAATATAGCACTGAAGGATGAAAAAAATGATATAATGGTTTCAAATTAGAAGTTTTGTTTTTTTCAAACACATAAGAATTCTTGCAGTACCACTGTCCTGATTATTTCAAATTCCTTGACACATTTATACTCTTTATACAATGCTAATTCATCATCAACTTTTAATTTCTATGTAAGTGCTCTCAGTGTATTTTGAATATCTTTACTTCTTATAAACTTTATGTCAAAAAGCTCCATTAGATCATTTATTTTCATTAAATTTATATGCTCTTTCCCTTGACATCATGTCTCACAAACCTAGGAGTGATGAAAAGAATGTGCAAAGAGAGAGAACGCCACCTGTAGTTATCCAGTTATCGAAATACATAATTTTGTCATCTAAATCAAGTCAAGGCTGTCTATAGATCAACTCAGAAGTTTTGAATTTGAGAGAAATGTTTAAATTTAATAGAGATTTAGCTGAAACAAGTATTTTCTTTGGAAATCTATCATTATTCTACACTAAGAATTTAAATAACTTTAGTTTAATTCCTGTTTTTCTTTGATATAAACTCCTATTCTTTCCCCCTAAGAATTTATTTGGGGTAAAACTTCTTCCCAATTAAACACAATTGGATATGTGAACTTGGGTCTTTTTTTGTACAGCCTTCATCCTTGTAAAGCTTTTCAAATCCCTTTGGAATCTAAGTAGGCAAATTTTATTCTAGATGTTCAATACTTCAGCATTAATGCATCTAAAATGATATAGGCCCTTGACCAGGCTTCTTCTTGTCAATATACAAATAAAGGGGAAACATGTAGTCCTTATTTCTGGATTTCATTTCAAGGCCTCATGCCTGAAGAGGTCCTCCAAACTAAGGAATCAGAATAGAGCCACAGTGTGAGTGGCAGAAGCAAAGAAATCGTTCTGCATCAGAGCTGGACTAGTTTAATAGAAACCATGTGTGAAAGGAAAAAATAAAGCAGTCAGCAAACAGCAGAAGGATCACAAGAGAGAGAGATTCTTCAGCCATTAGGACAGTAACCTCAAGCTTTCAGCATGGTGATGTTGATTATTCAGCCTGGTAAGGGAGATAGGCTGGAGTTGCATTAGACTGGAACTACTGACAAGCTGCCATTTATAACAATGTTCCTGCTCATTTGTTCACCCACAGGTAGTTGAAACTTCTTGTATCGTCAGACACCATGCTGAGTGATGAAAAATATGAGCAAAAATTTAGATTTCCTAAAAAGTCCCATAAGGTAGGTGTTACTATGTCTTTTACAGATGAAAAATTTTGAGAATTAACTTTCCAAAGAAAGCAACTAAAGTCAAGCAAATATACCACATTAAAAAAATGGCTAGTGATGCAAGACATCTTTCAACCAATGGACACTAAAACAGTGTTTTGGTTGTTCATTTGTTTGTTTTTGTTTTTTCTTACATAAGCACAAATTCTTATTTTATTTTTTCCAACTTTATTGGTGCATGAATGACAAATAAAAATTGCATAATTTAGGTTGTACAATGTGATGATTTAATATATATATATATGGTGAAATGATTGCCACGATCAAGTTAGTTAATACATGCGTCACTCCGCATAGTATTTTTTAGAGTGTGTGGTGAAAATACTTAAGATCTATTCTCTTAGGAAATTTCAAGTATACAATACAGGATTATTAACTATAATCACCGTGCTGTACATTAGATCCCAGAACTTGTTTATAACTTAAAGCTTGTACTCTCTGACCTGAAGAACTCTACATTCCGTAGTTATATCACACATATACAACCCAACACACACACAAATGCTCACAAAGCTCAGCTCCACCAAATATATTTTTCAAACATCATGTAAATTCTGTGGATGCTGATACTCACCCCTCTTTGCAGAAGAAATTATTGAAGTATATTAGGCTGCCTGAAAGTAAAGCAGAGAGTTGGAACATAGGAAAAGAAGGGAGGAAGAAAGGAAAATGAAGGAAAGAAGGAGAGAAGGAAAAGAGGGAAGAAGGAAGGAACGAAGAAGGAGGGAAGGAAGGAGGGAGGGGTAGGGACGAGATGCAGGGTAGGGAGGAGAGAAGGAAATAGGGAGGCTTGAGAGAATGAGAGCAATGGAACATAAGAAAAGGACTTTGCTATATAGTACTTTGAGGGACCACTATATGCTAAAACCTTTACACTTATATTAGTTAATCTCACAACAATAAGGCAAAATAAATATCACCCTTCCTATATTTTTAATGAGGATAATGAGGTGAGAGAAGAGATGGATACCAGGTTAAACAGACAGTAGAAAAGCCAAATTTCACTTTGGCTTCTCAGCTTCTAAGACACCTGCCCTTTTCACATGTCACACGCTCAGGGGACTTTCCAGACTTCTTCCTTCACTCCTGTGACAGTCTCAGTGTGCTTGACCTCATAGATTTCATAGCATTGATCACTTCATCTCCCAGCCCTGTGAAAGTGTAATCCAGACTGATCACTTTTTGTTTCTCAATATTTTGGAGAAAAAGCTTTTGAAAAAAAGAAAGAAAAAGCTCATAAGCCTTAACCATCTGCAGGGAACTGATATATAAAAATTATATAAAAATAAAAATAATAATATGATCTTAATAAAATAAAAAGGAAAAGTTATTGCAGGAGAAAACTGAGATGTGATACTGAGCATGAGAGACACATAGTCTCTGGGATCTGTCCAATAGAATGGCTTATAAATATGGAGAGAAATACAGAACTAGTGCCAAATATGCAACCAGCGGAAGTACCATTAATCAACCTTAAAAAAATTTCCTCTTGTGGATCAATATTATAAATTAAACCAACTCTCTCTGCAACAATCATTTCTCACTGGACACTTGCCCATGGTCAGGCACACCCACCAATGCCATGCTTCTCCTCAGAGATCCATCCCGTTTTCCTGGGCCCTGCTCTCTTCTGGACCCTCTGAGTTCTTCTCATCAAATTTAACACCCACATAACTGCCTTCTTCTGCTAGCGTCAAAAATTGGTCAAATATCCCAGCACAAACATATGTGCCTGGGTTTTAAAAACAAACAGTTTGTGGCCAGTGATATTTCTTAAATTTTATTCAAATGTTAAAAAATGAGAACTGTTTCAATGTGGGTTTGAGAATCATTTCATATGTTTGTGAAGATTTCTTGAGAGAGGGTTACTGTAGGGAGGATGAAGAGATTGTTTAGGCTGGGGGAGAGTGGTCCGCTTCCATTCTGCGTGGAGGATCGGGCAAGTCAGGAAGGGAGCCTTTCTCTTCCTTCCTTGATATGTCTCACCAAACATTTTTCAATTGATCAGTCTTCTTAAGAATGCACTTTTTTTTTTTTTGAGGAAGATTAGCCCTGAGTTAACTAATGCTAATCCTCCTCTCTTTGCTGAGGAAGACTGGCCCTATGGAGCTAGCATCCATGCCCCATCTTCCTCTACTTTATATGTGGGATGCCTACCACAGCATGGCATGCCAAGCGGTGCTATGTCCGCATCTTGGCTCCGAACCAGCAAACCCCGGCCACCAAAGCGGAACATGTGAACCCAACCTCTGTGTCACCGGGCCGGCCCCAAGAATGCACTTTTGATTCCCATATCTTGTTCGTGGACTTGTTTGTGATTTCATTGGTTTCTACGTTTCTCTTAGATGCTTCCTACCTAGTAATATTTTGGGGTCATTCTTGTCTTCTTCCTAGGTTCTTAAATCAAACACTTACCTTCTTTAATTTTGCTGTTGTTTTTGCTTTATAATAAATTAATACAAAGTTGTATATTCAGTCTAAAAGACAATTTAGTTTCTTCCCACAAGTTTAATTGCATAATGTTTTCAGTACAATTCTGTTAAAAAAACGTTTTTTTGATCTACATTCTATTTGATTCTTAAACCTATTTTATACTTAGAGGTACAATTTTTAATATTCACAGATATGTTGTATTAAGAATTTTTAATTGTTAATTTCTAATGTGATTGATTATGTTTGTATATTGTGTTACATTTCTTATAAATTTTTTAAAAATTTTGCGGATTCTGTGACATGAAAGCAGACATAATTTGTAAATTTTCTTTACATTCTAAAATGATATTTTGGGTTTGGGGTTCTATATGTTATGTATTGTAGTGTGTATGTACATACGTACATGCATGTATATTTTACATACTTATTAGATCAAGTTATTAATTATTTTCCAACATTCTATTTCTTAAAATATTTGTGTGCTTCAGGTCATTGTTTCTGACATTCGTGTGTTAAAATCTTCACTAAAATTGGGGGATATGATAATCCTCCTTTACAAATTCTTCAGTTTTTGTTAACCATACATTTTGAATCAATGTGGAAAACAAAATTGGTTTTGCACAGTCACTGTGTGTATGGATATGCACAGTGACTTTCAGGCTCATAAAATTGGGTTCTTTTTAATATGTGTATAATATATAAATATGTTAGGAATGCTATTGCATCTATGCCCCAGTATACTAGAATATTCATAGCAGTATTATTCACAAGAGTAGGAAAAGAATGGGTAACTATCCAAATGTTCATCAATAAAATAAAATATTAACACATTGTGAAATATCACAAAATAGGATGTTACTAGCATTAATAATAAAGTACACTATATACTACATTACAGTTGGATTTCAGAAAAATAAAAACTGAGTGAAAAAATTTTCTCAACATGACATATGTATGATAAATAAGGCTTTAAAACAAGAAATCAACACCGTATATAACTTATGGATACATACATTTTCAAAAACTTTATACAGGGAGGGTATGATAAAAATAAAGTCAAGCCAGAGTTTACCAATGTTTGGGAGGCAGGAGTTGGAAGTGGAAAGGAAAGAACAGATTCAAGAATTGTAGAAATGCTACCCATGTGCCCACTTTGACTTCTGGTTTATATGTGTGCACTTTATTGTTTTTATGTTTAAACTTACCAAGATGTTATAATTATTCTTTAGTTTTCATAAATCTTATATAATTAAAGTTTTGGAAATGTTAATCATAATAATCCTTAATAATTTAAACTGATCTCTTACAATAGCTATCTAATTAGATTTTTAAGTGCAGCACAAATTTAACTAATGACTTTGAAAAAGGTAGACACTAGGCATGATGATTTCATATTATTTAAAATGAAGCAATTTTTAAAAACTAATCAGGCAAATCTTAACAAAAAAACTAAAATGGATTTTTATGCATAGATATATGCACATTTCTACCTGTATATGTGCGTGTATTTAAAGAGAAACACTACTGCTTTGTAATCAAAGAATAATCCATCAAAACCCTTAACACTTGTGAAATTATGGTAAAATGACGTCTTAATTCAAAGCAGATTTGAGAATCATTTTTATATTTTTGTGAGCAGTTCAAGTTTCTTCTTTTATGAATCACCTCTTCATATATGAAAATCCGCTGTTCCCTACTTGGTCAACTTGTGTACCAAAACCACATTATAGATGTATCATAAGCCTTGATATATATTGGGAAATATCCTCTAGTTTGTTTATATTCTTGAGAAATATTTTGGCTGTTCTCAGCTATTTACATAATTTTAAAATATGTTTGTTGATAAATCCATAATCATTTTTATTCAAATTCCATTACATATACAGATACAACTGGAAAAGTTTATGATATTTGTGATACAATATTTCTACTTCTGTTTGCATATGCTTTCTCAAATATGTAGACCTTATTTATGTATTATAACTTTCATATTATTTCCATAAAGTTCTGACAAATCTATCACTGCAATATTATCAGATACGTTGTATTTGTATTATCACTTTTTTCCTTGCTGTTACTGTTATATATTCTATCTTTAAATTGTCTTTTCTAAAAGTTGTTTGTAGACGTGTAGAAAGGTATATTGAACTTATATCCAGCAATTTTGTTAAACTACCTTTAAGTTTTGAAAAAATTTCTATATTTTTGTGACTATATGCAGTTTGGTTTTATTGTTCTAACAGATAAATTTCTTAAGTCATTTTCTTTTATTATTGCACTGACTAGAAACTTCAGTAAAGAATGGAATAGAATTAATGGTAGTAAACATCTCTGCTTGTTTCTGTTTTTAAGATAATTGCTTCCAGCGTTTCTCTATGAAGAATGAAAATTGCTGTAAAGCTTTGGTAAATCCACTCCATTTTTATTTTACTAAGAGTTTTGACAAGAATCAGAGCTTTACTGGAGCTATTGAGTTGTTTATATACTTCGGTTAACTTAATACATCAATGTGGTGAATGATACTTATAGTTCTTCAAATGTGAAACTACTTTTGCATTCTCAAGGTAAACGCAGCTTAGTTATAATATACTTTCATATTTATACAGTGACAAACGATTTGCTAATATTATACTTAGAGTTTTTACACTTTTGTTTGTAGATAAGCATGCCTGTCATTTAAAAATATTTTTCAAATTTTTGTGTCAAGGGATCAATTGCCTAATACAACGGATTGGGAAATGTTTCCTCATTCTCCATTACCAGAAAAATTATGGTCGTATTCACTTGTATAAACATCTGGGCCCATGGTTTCCATGATGAATTATACCAAACATTCAAAGAAGATTTAATATCTGTCTTCCTCAAACTATTCCAAAAATTTGAAGAAGACAGAACCCTTTGTCACTTATCCTATGAGGCTGACATTACCCTGATACCAAAACCAGAAAGTACAACACAAAAAAAGAAAACTACAGGACAATATCACTGATGACCATAGAGGCAAAAACCTTCAACAAAATATTAGCAAGTCGAATACAACAATACATCAAAAGGAGCATACACCATGATCAAGTGGGATTTATTCCAGGGATGCGAGGATGGTTGAACATCCTCACATCTATCAACATGATACACCACATTAACAAAATGAAGACCAAAAATCAAATGATCCTCTCAATAAATGCAGAGAAAGCATTCAACAAGATACAGCATCCACTATGATAAAAACTCTGAATAAAATGGGTATAAAAGGAACGTACCTCAACATAACTAAGACCATGTATAACAAACAACTGAATTCATACTCCACGGTGAAAAATTGAAAGCTACTGATCTAATAACAGGAACAAGGATAGGATGCTCACTTTCACCATTCTTATTTAACACAGTATTGGAAATCCTAGCCAGAGCAATCTAGCAAAAAAATGAAATAAAATGGATCCAAATGGAAAGGAAGAAGTAAAGCTGTCATTATTTGCAGGTGACATAATTTTATGTATAGAAAACCCTGAAGAATCCACCAAAAAACTAATAGAAATAATAAATGAATATAGTAAAGTTGCAGGGTTCAAAATCAGCATACAAAAGTCATTTGCATTTGGATACACTAACAATGAACTAGCAGAAAGAGAAATCAAGAATACAATTCCATTTACAATGGCTGCAAAAAGATTAAATACTTAGGAATAAATTTAACCACAGAGGTGAAAGATTGTACACTGAAAACCGTAAAGTATTGTTGAAAGGATCAAAGAAGACACAAACAAGTGGAAAGATATTCTGTATTTATGGATTAGAAGAATTAATATAGTTAAAATGTCCCAACTTCCTAAAGCAATCTACAGATTCAACGCAATCCCTATTAAAGTTCCAATCACATTTTTCATGCTCTGAACAAAGAATCCTAAAATTTATATGGATCAATGAAAGATCTCAAATAGCCAAAGAAATCCTGAGGAAAAAGAACAAAGCTGGAAGTAACGCATTCTTTGATTTCAAAGCATTCTAAAAAGCTATGGTAAGCAAAACAGCATGTTACTGGCACAAAAACAGACACATAGATCAGTAGAACAGAATCGAGAGCTCAGAAATAAATCCATGTATCTATGGAAAGCTAATTTCTGACAAAGGAACCAGGAACATACAACGGAGAATGGAAAATCTCTTCCATAAATGGTGTTGGGAAAACTGGACAGCCACATGCAAAAGAATGAAAATAGACCAATATCTTTCACCATACAGAAAAATTAACTCAAAATGGATTAAAGACTTGAATGTAAGACCTCAAACCACAAAACTCCTAGAAGAAAGCATATGCAGTATGCTCTTCGACATAGGTCTTAGCAGTATCTTTTTGAATATCATGTCTCCTCAGGCAAACAAAACAAAAGAAAAAATTAAAAAATGGGACTACATCAGCCTAAAACGTTTCTGCACAGAAAAGGAAAGCATCAACAAAATGAAAACACAACATAACAACTGGGAGAAGATATTTGCAAATCATATATTATAAGGGTTTATATCCAAAATATATAAAGAACTCATACAGCTCAACAACAAAAACAAACAACCCAATTAAAAACTGGGCAGAGGATTTCAACAGACATTTTTCCAAAGGTGATATACAGATGGCGAACAGGCACATGAAAAGACATTCATCACCAATTATTAGAGAAATGAAAATCAAAACTGCAATGAGATATTACCTCACATGTCAGAATGGCTATTATTAGAAAGACAAGAAATAACAAGTGTTGGAGAGGATGTGGAGAAAAGGGAACCCTCATACACTGCTAGTGGGAATGGAAACTAGAGCAGCCGCTATGGAAAACAGTATGGAGATTCCTCAAAAACTTAATAGAACTACCATATGATCCAGCTATTCCACTGCTGGGTATTTATGTAAAGAACATGAAAACACTAATTTTAAAAAAGATATACATGCTCTTTGTGTTCATTGCAGCATTATTCACAGTAGCCAAGACTTGGAAACAACCTAAGTGCCCATCAACAAATGAATAGATAAAGAAGATGTGGTATACACACACACACACACACACACAATGGAACACTACTTAGCCATAAAAAAGATGAAATCTCGCCAATTGGATGACCTTGAGGGCATCATGCTAAGCAAAATAAGTCATACAGAGAAAGTCAAATACAATATAATTTCACTCATATGTAGAAGACAAAAACAACAACAACAAATAATCACATAGACACAGAAAATAGATTGGTGGTTACCAGAGAGGAAAGGAAGGAGGGGAGAGGGTGAAAGGGGTGATAGGGCACTTGTGTACAGTGGCAAATGGCAACTAAACTTTCAGCAGTACACACGATGTAGTCTTCACAGAAATCAAAAGATAATGATGTACACTTGAAATTTATATAATGTTACAAATTTATAAATAAAAAGAAGCTGGAGAAAAGATTGATGATGGTAAGCAGAAACTTTTAAAGGAGAAACTACAATATCTGAGATGAGAAAAAATATTGTTTGAGTGTTAAACATTATGGATATTTAATAGTTATCTCAAAATAAATGTGACTCAGAAAACAAACAAACGAAAAAACATCTGGCCCTGTGTTTTGGAGGAAGATTTTTTAAATCTAATGATTCACATTTAATGAACTTGAGCTACACTTATTCAAGCTCTTCTCTCCTTTGATCAGTTGTTATGAGTTAATTTTTTTTTAGGAAGTTATGTGTTTGGCACAACTTCCTAATGTTTTGATATGTAGTTATTCACAATATTTATTTGATCATTTTAAAAGCTGATTTATGTGGTGATACTCCTTTGTCATTTTTAATATCTTAGTTTAAAACATCTTTTAACAACTGTTACAGAGTACCATGTTTCGGCATTGTTACTCCTCTTTATTTTATTTTTGTTTGTTCTTGTATTAAAATTACTTAAGGTGCCCATTTTTTCCTGTACAAATTTGGAATCAATATAACATATTTCTGTCCCATTGTTGGTTACTCTTAATTTTCTACATGCACAGTTATCTTACCAATTTGTAAAAATCGTACCCACTTTTGGCTCTCCCCAGAACAAGATAAGGACTTAAGAAGCTTAGTTCACGGTACTCCTTTGTGATGTACCCAGTGTTCTTGTCTTCATTCGGTCATACTTTTTTTGAGGAAGATTAGCCCTGAGCTAACATTGGCCCCCAATCGTCCTCTTTTTGCTGAGGAAGAGTGACCCTGAGCTAGCATCCATGCCCATCTTCCTCTACTTTATATGTGGGACGCCCACCACAGCAGGGCTTGACAAGCGGTGCCATGTCCACACCCGGATCCGAACCATTGAACCCTGGGCCGCCAAAGCGGGATGTGTGAACTTAATCACTTCGCCACCGGGCCAGCCCCCTGGGTCATACTTTTTTATTTTCTCGAAATCAGACACTCTTGGTGGTATTGTGGTTATAAGTGCTTTTTCTAAAGGTTTATCTGCTTGAGTACTGGTGTTTTTGTTTATGTTCCTTCTTCAGTTCAGATGTTCCTTCTAAGATTACTGTCCTTCTTTCTTAGAGCTTCTGGGATGCTTAGTGTGGAGCAAGTCTTCCATTTTCATCTCAATGTTCTGTCTTCTGGTGAAATTAGAGATACCCCAGATAGTCCCAGAGCCAGTTCATGGACGGGTGAGTTCAGGCCCATCTTACAGGCTGTGTGTCTGTCTTCCATCCAGCACCAGGAGGCTAGAAGCAGAGAGTGAGCATCAGCTTTCTATATTTCTATGAGCAAAAGACCTTCATTACTTCTTTCACATTTTGAGGAATTTGAGGAATTCATGTTTTTTAATCTTTTCTTTTTATATTTCCATTTTTATGTGTTGGGACTGATGCATATAGAATGTCTCCTTAAACAGAAAACCACCTCACCTTTATTGATACTCCAGTACAACCTCATTAGTGAACTTTGAGCATTTTCAGATATTATAATCAATCAGTGCTTATTATTTTTAAACATTTATTTATTTTTAAGCAGTAATGTCTTCGTAAGCAGCCAAGTGAGCAGCACATAAGAGAACCTGCAGATCCAGAACAATCCACAAAGAAGTGTAGTCTAGAGGAATATTTTCACCTCATTCACATGAGAAACGATTATCTCCATAGATGGCATCTTAATACCTACATTCTGTTGCCCAAGCCTGTTTCACGTGGTGTGAGGAAAATTGAGAAGTTGGCATACCCTACAGAATCATATTATAATGAGGCTTACTCATGTTTAGTGGTTACTTTAGCAAAATAATTCTTTCCTGGCTGTTGAAAGTTTTGGCTATTGGAGAATTCTTCTGGCTATTGGTGAAATTTGAAAATGTGAAAGATGTTGAAAGAAAAATAAAATTAGGCTTCTTAAATCAATTTTAAAATTCATTTTTACAGAGACAGTGGAGAATTAGGCCTTCAGATTTTGAATACCATATTGGACAGATTTTTCTCTTTCAGGCCTGGTCACTCTTTAGTACCAGAAATATTTTCAGTTCAAAACATAAGTGACTACACCCCTTTTATAAGTTTAGGGAAACATGGGGTTCATCTTGTGTAGTAGAACAATGACCATAAAATAAAATAAATAAAATGATAACTAACCTTCTGGGCAATCACACGGCCATAAAATAATACACATTACATAAGAGATTTAAATTATGGTAATATCCCCAAACAAATGTCTGTTACTCTTCCCAGTAGACATTTGTTCTTTAAAATGAGACAGTCAGTCACTGCTTACAGTTATAGAGCCATTCCATGTTTTTTCTTATTTTTACAACGAGCAAGCAGCCACCAGCTGCCAGCTCTGACTCCTGGCAGATTTAGAAAAATCCAATAGGGTTGATTATCCATATATCTTAACCCTACTCCCAGTGATTTGGAGTGGCATGAGGGAGACTCCCAGTGCTCCGCACTCTAAGAAATATCCTATAAATGCGATCCCATGTTTTAAATAATACGAACACTTCTAACACCAAGTCCTCTTGTCTGCTACTGGAGCTATTTTACGGCAGAAGTTGGGTTATTTCCAAGTAGAGGACTGTCCTAATTGAGTTTATCCTTTTGCTGGTCTAGACAGAACTCGCAGTTTATCAGAGTCCCTGTCACCTGAGAGGAGCTGTGAACGTGAAGGTGGTTGCAGAGATTTCTCCTGTGCCAGGCTGCCAGCCATGTCTGATTTTCCTGACTAATTCTTTCTAGATCCGTTCCACATAATTGGGCCTGTTTCTTCTCTCCCATGCCTTGTCTCCTGCCAAAGTGTGTGAAAGTGTGTGGCCCTGTGCGTGTGTTCTCATATTAACCTGTAAATTGACACCACCTTCATTGTTCCGGGTAGACCCTGTTTGACGTTCTACCAAAGCCCTTGAATAGCCATACCTGCCTGAAATCAGGCTGCTCTCTTCTATATCTGGGCTTTAGTTGTACCTCCGTGGTCACATATGGCATCCTTGATTGCAACAGCATGCAGCCACACTCCCACGGACTCCTTCCTCTGGAGTGCTTAACCTTCCATCATTGCTCTTGAAGACCAATATTCATGGTGACAGAGGCCTTAGACATTTCCTCTCATAGGCATATTTGTTTGGAGAAAATAAAATCCACATGAACGCATTCCTATTATCAAATTTTTTAATTTCTTTCTTAAAAAAATTTAATTTTGTTTGTATTTGCTTTTGTGCACTGTCCATATTATTCTCCATTTATTCATCCAACAGGAATGCTGAGATTCTTTCTAAAAAGTGTAGTGTGGAGACATCTAGTGGTCTCTCTGAAAGATTCAATTTCACCATGTAAATTGTTCATATTGGTTTATCAGATTCATAAATGCTATACTATTGTATATCGATATTAAGATAGGAAACACAAGTCTTTAATCAGTTGCTAGTTCATATTTCAAGAAATGCATCAACAATGGGAGTCATTACTGCTCATATTGTGGTTTGCTGACCAGTATTGCTCTGCCGATTACTGTTACAGGCCTGCAATGGACTAAGTACCAAAACGGTGAGTAGGCTTGTATCTGTCAAATGTAATAATATCAAAACTAGGCTTGCATTTACAGCATCTTTTTTACTTCACTTTTCTAGTGACATTTTCATTTTCTAGATTTTAATTTCACAAATTTCTAGTAATTTATTTTCTTTTTAATTAACTTTTACTTTCAAATATTGATCTTCAACAGATTGTAAATTTAAAAAACAAACCAACCAACACACTGAAAACTAAAGCTGATTCTATACCACAGATAGTTCGAGAGTCTCTTCTCTATAAGGTTTTCTCCTTGCAGGTCCCTACCCATTCATCCTTCAGGCTCATGAGCATTAACCACTTAGTGTATTATCATATAATAGGGAACTGAAAACTTTGCCTAAATGGAAATAAGACAATATTTCCATCTTACCAAATTAGCTCAGCATTTAAATAAATTTTATATAAGCCAATTCATTTTATTTTTAGGTACATGTAAGAGTTCCTAAAATAAGAATTTTCATTACTCCAACCATTTAGAAAAGGAGGAGAATTTATTTTTATGGTGTATAATAGATCAATATCATAAATAACAAATTGTGTCAAATATAAATGATAAGAATGAGCAAGCTGGATAATGATTTCATTAACTCACTTTAATTATGACTTGGAGAGATGAACATGCAGACAACTTGATGTATGTGTTGAAACATGTTGTGTTAAAATATAATGGGTTGTGAATTATATTTCTGAGAATTACTTTTGGATTCCTATGAGATGGTGAACTGCTTTCTTATACCAGAAAAGTATGACACCAGACCAATGCAGTTAATCTGTAGACCAGTAAATGATTAGGCTCAGAGTGCAGCAATTTAAAATAGTTTATATAGAGTTACCATAAATATGAATGCTTTGGTAAGATGAAACATTATGTCTTCATAAGTTTGGGTTATATTTAAGTGATAATCATTTGAACGATCCATTAGAAGTTTTCTGAGATTTCATTTGCTATATTCAGCTGTAACACTAACTTTATTTAACAAGGGAAGGCTCTAGATTGTCATTAAAATAAATATTCTTTCCGTAGGCTTATCATTTGTTTGTAAACTTACGTTGTGACTATACAACGTGTGAGAAGTAGATGAGGACTATAAACTTGGATGAATTTGTTAATTGCCTCTCATCAACTATATGAATTTCCATTTTCTAAGTTAATTTTAAGGACTATTAGTCTTTAACTCTAGAATCAGGTGTTAGTCTTATACAGTTGGGTGTGAAATATTCCATCAACAAATAGCAAATAAAAAATAAATCACGTTGTTTGGAGATGAGATTGGTAGGACTAGGAGAGATATTCTGAATACTAGACCATATGTTTGATAAGCATATCATCCAAGTGAGAAAAAGGCTGGAAATCAGAGGCTTGGCCTTGGAAAACAGCACTTTATAATTTTTTATGGCCCAGGCTCTAGAGTCAGAATATTAGGGCTCAAATTCTAAATCAAACGTCTAGTGGCTCTTTTACCTTGAGCAGGTTATTTCACCTCTCTATGCTCTGTTCCCTTATCTGTAACATAGCACTACTGTCAGTGCCTACCTCTTAGTTCTGTTGCAAGAATTAACTGAGGACTTGGCAAGGGCCCATGTATAGTAAACACTCAGTAAATTTAACTACTATTATCATCAACATTATTATGAAAACTATACTATATGCAAGATCCATTTCTAAATGCTTGATGAAAGAGAGAGATGAATTTCATGATCCCCGGCCAAAAGAACAACCTCATGATTAAAATTATAATAATATGATCAGATCTGTATCAGCATCAACATTTGTCTCTTCTTCAGATAAAAATGTCATGAAATAATGGAAATGGAATTTGAAACCAATCAATCAATAAGAATGCAGTGAAACGAGGACGGATTCTAAGAGTATATTTCACAATTTTAAGAATTGCTGAAATAGATTAAATGCCAACTATAGGGCCTGGGCCTTGCTTGCTTGGCAAGAGTCCCCAAGCTCATGGCAACCATTTTTCCTTCCGGCTCCCTTCTGGGCAGGATGCCCAGCTGCTGGGATGTGAAACAATCCAGGGCCTCATCAGCCCAGATTCTACCTTTTCTCACTTAAAGAACATTACATCTTAAAGGGACACAGAGCCCCTCCATGTGAGCCACCATGCCTGGGAATGCTGCTTGTAACAAGGACAGTCTCTTGGCAAGCAAATAGCCTTTGTGTCTCTTGCCTATATAAGAAACTCCCTCCCGCACGGGGTTGTAGGTGTCCAGCTGGCTGCCACTGGACCTCCCTGTAAGTAATTCCCAACAAACCTATATGTCTTGTTTGTCATTTCTGGTCTCTTCTGTTGTCTCTCCACAACCTATCCCGCACTACTCACCCAGGTGAGCATGTAGCTGAACACGTGGTAAGTTAGCCAGGAGGCAAACAAAACCACAGGAGCCCTGAGACTATGAGAGATGGGAGAGGGAAATCTGCAGGGGAACTCCTGGCTTGGCTGATGCCCTCCTTGTGGGGGCCAGTTGCCATCATCCTTGATGGATGGGGCCTACTGCGTGAATATGGGATGCCCCCAAAATGCCAGAGTGCCTAGGGGAAGTCCGTAGGGCTTGAAAAATGTAGAAAAGAAAAACTTGGAGGCCCAGGCTGTTGCTACAGCTGTGGGGTGGCCCCTTCTCACTGCAGGACGGCTTGCAATGAAGGCAGGGGAAGTCCTGGGCAAGACAGATGTAGGGAAGAAGAAGTCAGAAGACCAGGTGGTAGCTGTGGTGGAGGGTTGGCTTCTCCTCATTGTAATATGGCTCACTACAGAGGCTAAGATGGAAGCAAGAGCCGAGGTGAGGCAGTAATAAAAGGAATTGAAGTTAGAAAGAGAGGCTCGACTGGCTCAAGCTGAGACAACGGAAGCACTGTCAACATGCTTAATCCTAGCCTACCATTTTGCTAAGATCAACAGACGACTGATGGAACTGGGAAACAAATTCAGGCAAAAGGGTAGGGAAAGCATCCTGGGGCGGCTTTTGTGTCTCTGGGATACCAGAGCAGAAGACATTTTGTTGTCGGGGATAGAAATGAGCAAAATGGCTTCCATCACTGTCATCCCACCCTGTGGCAAGGCCTCTATAGCACCGTCTGGTGGACAAAACCCCCTGGTGTTGTCTTGTTCTGTTATATCGATGATGTCATCTTATCCTCTGAGTCTTTTTCAGACCTCCAGGAAACCTCTCACTGTGTGTTTCCTCATTCAAAAGTGTTATTGCGTGTTTTATGTTATCAGAGCTGTTGCCACATGCTGGGCTAGGGCCGACACTTGCCATTCTACATCAACAGCTGCAGCTGGTGGGGAAAAGGCAGCAAGGGGGTAAAACCACCCTGCAGTGCGTCACGCACAGTGGCATGCACAGACTGCCTCCCAGTTAGAAGGAAACTGTTGAAGGGAGGACAGGATGTGTGCAGGGATGTACGGGCACCCCCACGTGCATCTGCCAGCCCAATTATAAGGCAGATAGGGCCAGCCGCGAGCTCCACAAGCCCACCCCCGAGGAGAGGCTTGGGCTTCTCTGATGGTTGTGTCTTCCCAGCCACATATCAGCAGTAATGATAACTGTTTGGTTACACATTGTTTTAGGTGTCCACATTTTTTGAAATACTTTCATTTGGTGGTATAGAGTTATTGTGACATTCAAGGCACCAGGGAAGGGAAACTCTTAAGTGAATTTGTACAGCAGTTAACCATCTTACGCCATCAAACAGAGTACCCCGCCTTTGGGGTTGTGTTAACCTGCTCACATACAAGCTGAGAGATATACTTTCAAGAGGCAGCATAAGAGGGCAAGGACGGGTTACTTAGGAGGAGGGGAGTAGAAGTGGGAAAGTGGGTGGTGTTCCTCCACTCTCGCAGGGCTTTCCAGTCAGAGATGTAGCAGTCTGGAGACGCCATAGTAATCCGTGGTAGAGGAGAGACACAGCTCACTGCATACCCAGCAGTTGGACAGGGGAAACCACTCCTAGAAATTATTTGTTCCTTGTTTTTAATATGGTCATGCACAGCATAATGACGTTTTGGTCAAAGACGGACTGCATATGCTACAGTGGTCCCATAAGATTAGTATCATATAGCCTAGGTGTGTAGTAGGTTATACCATCTGGGATTGTGTAAATATACTCTATGATGTTCACACAACAGTGAAATAGCCTAAGAACACATGTCTTAGGACATATCCCCATTGTTAAACAAAGTGTGACTGTAGTTTTCCATGTCATGTTTCTTTGAAGTGGGTTTGGCCAAGGGCTACCCCAGAAAGACCAGGAGGGCAAAAGGAAAGTGTGGTCAGTATATTTATTCCTTTGTCCTTCTCACTAGCCTGATGCTGTGGTGTTCATTGTGAAGGCTACTACTCCTCCCAGGAGGCACACTCAACAGCATTACTGCTCAAATTGTGGTTTGCTGACCAGTATTGCTTTGCCAATTATTGTTACAGGCCTGCAATGGACTAAGTACAAAAGTGGTGAGTAGGCTTTAGAAAATGTTATAGCAATTTCACAGGGTAAATTTGTATCTGTCAAATTAATAATACCCAAACTAGACTTGCATTTACAGCATCTTTTTTACTTCACTTTTCTAGTGATTTATTTGCATTTTCTAAATTTCAATTTCACAAATTTCTAGTAATTTATTTTCTTTTTAGTTAGCTTTTATTTTCAAATATTGATCTTCAACAGATTGGAAATTTAAAAACAAAAAACAACAAACTTAAAACTAAAGCTTATTCTATACTACAGATAGTTTGAGAAGCTCTTCTCTAGAAGATTTTCTCCTTGCAGGTCCCTACCCATTTATCCTTCAGGATCATGAGCATCAACTGCTAGCTGCTTCTAATCCGGAGTTAGGCACTGTCCTTCCCTCATCTTTATAAATAACGCCTTTCAAAAAGAGAATCAAATGGGCCATCAAGTTTTTGCTGGGACCTAAACTAGTAATGATGTTTTCACTTGAATATGAAATTTGTTCATGCTTTTAGTTGAACGAACACCCAGTTCTTGGTAGAAATGGAGACAAACTCACATAGACTTCCCTTTCAAGTGAAACAAGTCAATATCTATCCTGGCTCTCAGTGCTTGTTAGACAAGAAGAAGCCAGCTCACGTGTAAGAAGTTGAACACTGCAGCAAAATGTTCATTGTTTTTGCTGAAATCCAAAACTTGTCTAGGTGCAGATCAGTATTTCTCATCTGGAGTCCATAACCAGACTTTGCCTCACAAAGTTCTTCCTCTTCTCACAAAATCAGTTTCTGAGTTTGAGCGAAAGTTTCCTTGAACAGGTCTGTCATCTGGCCCCACACTTGTGTTGAAAGGGAGGAAACCCGTTTTTCAGTTTTGGTTGTGTGCTTCTTCCAGGTGATTTTCCATAAGACTTGAGACTTGCTGATAGCTTCCTCACTCCAAATCCCACGTGAGAATGGAAATATTTCAGAATTTTCTTTTGCAACATCTTCTTTCCAAAGATTGGGTTTTCTTTTAAATCTGCTTGAAGACAAAACGTTTTCTCTTGGGCCATAAAGAGACTTGTCCAACTGGTTCATATGATGAAGTTTTCCTTCTAAGTAGCTTCGTTCATCAGCTGTTCTTCTTCAACGCAGACAGAATATATTGCCTACTATTTTCTTAGAAGTGTTCCTACCATTCACCTTTCACTTCAAATATCCTGGTGAGAAATCTTCCTCTGCTAAGCCAGTAGATTACTCAATGTTGCAGGAGAATTATGTATTTTGTTATTCTGGTTTCCACATATTTTAAAAAATATTCAATTGAACTGGATTTATAGCATTAACTGTTGTAATGTCTCCCAGAACTATTTTTCATTTCATATCTGAGAGTTTTTAACAATAACTTCCCTCTGTGAAGAAGGCAGTGTGTTACAAAATATCAGAATGTTAGTTTGACTTTTGCAACCAGAGAGGTGAAACACCACCAAACCAAACATTGATGGGCACCATCACTACAGACACCAACCAAGTTCCTCCAAGATACACTTTTTGTTTCCAGATGAAGATAACACGTGAAATACATTTATGCCTCTGTTTATTTGGGCAAGCTCATTACAAGAGAAAAGATGTTGAATTTCATCATTATTTGCAAATTTTACGAATGTGACATGTGACATTTAGTGATACAATCACTCTGGATAGAGAAATTGTTTTTCAATTTATTACACTAAACCTCCTCATCATCACGTTGTGTCTTCAATATTCACACTGGTGGACTGTTGGAGAATGGGATCTTTCCAAGTTCTCACGCTGCATTTCGTCCTAGTGTTTTACTCACTCTAACTTAAATGTGAATGTTATTTGATCCTGGCCAACTGTGGGATTTCCTATGCATTTTCATGGAATATGACGTTTTTGTTTAACAAAATCCATACTCTGAGGTCCTAATAGCCAAGGAAGATAATCAGAACCTTTAGTTGTTCAATAGCTCTGATTTGTAGTTAAGGTTTTGGAGAAGCCATTGTTGTCTTTATACACTTTTTTACAGATGATTCACAATGGAAAAGGACATTATGTGCCACTAGCTCACGTAAATCCCATTGGTAAGTAGCCAGCTGTGCATTTGGCCTTCTCTTGTGCCCCCTGTCATACTCAGGAAATGAAATGTCTCAGGTGATCATAACTCTGCATCAATATAACCTCACTGGAATTGTCTATTGGCCCAGGACTATAATCATCCTCTTGCATGTCACATCGTGTCTCAAAAAGCATCACACTGGGAAGCCACACTTTGGAAAAACACAACTCCTAAGAAAATAGAAACAGAAGGAGATAATAAATAACTAAATGAGAAAACCAACCCCTCAAAATGTTAAACATTTACAATACAATTTGACCCGTACAAATTGACCCGTACAATCCACATTTGCAAGTCATCCAATAGCAACAAAATGACAAAGAGGCAGCAGCTGAATGGCAACATATAAAAATGCCTTTTTTAGGTTGTAAGTTCCCCTTCTATTTTATTTGACACTTGAAGACCTTTTGTGTCTTGGAAAAAATTAGCCAAAGGTGTGTAAGGAGAGTTTTGGAGAGTTAATGCAGGAAGAGACCAACATTGCCAGCCCACTAATCTCTCCTCTGTACAGTGCAGCACTCACCGTCTGTCAACGGGTGTCTCTGTCTCTGAAGTCTTAAATTGGACTTAAGCAAGCAAACGCGGTTCTCAGGTGCACTGCTATGCGGTGCTGAAAGACCTCTAACAAAATGGCTAACACTCTATCACCGCGTGGGCACGAGGTATGCAAAATAAAAGAGAAAAAAGTGTTATTTTTTTAATAATAATTTCTTGCACCACCCCTTAAAAAAAGTTTGTAGAATCCTAAGGGTCCTACAGAACCCCCACTGAAACAATCTAGTCTACAGGACAAAATAGAACTCACCCTATTTACTTACTTTTATGGTTATGTGTTTATGAGAGAACGGTAGGGGTGGGGATTGGGGTTGTGAATATGACCTTTAGATGAATTATTCAGGAGTTAAAAAGGGAGGGCGCAGCCAAAGAAATACAAGATATGCATGACACGTTTATTTGGAAATAAATTAAAGTTCTTTGAATTATTTCAAAAATGGTGTCTAAATAGATTTGATGAGATAATAGACCTCAAGGAAAATCACATCTTGTGAAAAAATTAATCTAAATCATCCTTACTATAGCACTTCATATTATTCATTATCTGAAAACAAATTAAAATCCATGAAGGCTGCTGGGTGTGTATGTATGTGTGTGTGTGTATGGGTGTGTGTATGTGTGTCGATGGTAATTTGGGCTATTCAGTCATGAGGTACAAATATATACGTAGAAAGCAAATGCTTAACCCCAAAAGGCATTGATGTACTGGTTTACTAGTCAGAGAATGTGCCACAGTCCTCAGTTTGTCCACCAGATGGCAAGCTTTCACTATTAGTCAGTCAACTATGGTGCAGCATCTACATCTATGCTCAGTTAAAATTGTCCCATCAACACAGTCTTCCTTGGAAAAGCACAGTATAGCATTAATCATATACTGAAACAAGTAAAATTATGCCCAAATATTTTTGATATCCTAAATATCTTTGGTGATTTACAAAAATAACTTTATTTTTGTCTAATTTGTATTCAATTTCTCTTGACTTTAGCCAATAATTAATTAATTAACAATAATTAAAAAGTAAATGATTCCAAAATATTACCTTAATTCTAACACAATTCTCAATACTTCAGACCACCAATAGACATCACTGGATTTTACACAAACCTGGCCAAATTGTTTCTTTGCTTCCAAGAATACTTTAGTTTTAAATAGGGCTTTCAAAATTTCAAAATACTTCCCGTCGCATCTTTCCCTTATGATGCTGCTTAGAAGCAAAGATGGTTGTTTTAATGAGAAAAAGGAACCACAAGGAGGTTGCATGTCTTGCTTGTAGTAATATATTTACTCTCAGAATTAGAATCTGCAGAATTCAATCTTACAAGAAATTTTCTTTTTTAGTTATTTTAGATTAAAAAATAAAGTATTTAAAAGTACAGAAAGTAAAATGTAGAGGATAAAGCAATAATTGCCAATACCCAGCTTTATAAAATCTTAACAGTTGCCATATTTGCTTCAGTTTTTTTTAAGTGAATATTATACAAACAACTGAAGCCCAATTATCCCTTCTCAGACCGGCTCCCTTTCCTCCCATTCCAGAGCTAATCAATATCCTGAAAGCAATCACCATCCTGCATTGAGTCTTCATTTCTCTTGTGCGAGTTTTATAATTTCATGCTTGTATTACTAAATTGTATGGATTTTGTTATAATATCGTGTTATTTGTATGGTTCTGCAATTTTCATCTACATAACATAGTCTGTGAATTTTATTCAAGTTCATACATATACCTCTGTTTTCTCGTTTTAGGTAATCATAAAATTTCCTTTTACACTTATATACCATTATTATCTACATTATTGTAGATATTCTTGTTAATGGTTACTTGGCATGATTTCTGTTTTATAGAAATACTGCAACTCATATTGCTGTGAATATTTACTTGCAAACACATGTAAGAGTTTGTTCCTGCAGTTGCTTTGAGTAAATATTTAGAATTGGTATTTCTGGTTCAAAGGGTAAGTGGATTTTCTCTTTAATATATATTCCAAAATTTTTCTAAAACACATGCACTTGTATTAAACTTGCTATCATTTGATATTAGGAAACTTAAAATCTTGTCAATGAGGTTGTTTTGTTTTAGTCATGGATTTCTTTCTTTAACTAAATACAGTTGGAAATCCAACATATAAACTAGATGTTTTGGGGTGAGTTGTGTCCCCCCCAAAAAGATATGTTGAAGTTTTAACCCCTAGTAACTCAGAATGTGGCCTTATTTGGAAATAGGGTCGTTATAGAGGTAATTACATTAAAATGAGGTCATTGGGGTGGGATCTAATATGACTGGTGTCCTTATACAAAGCAGAAATTTCGACTTGGAGGCAGACGTGCCCAGAAGGAAGAAGAGAAGATGTAAAGAGACACAGAGATAATGGTATGTGGAGATGGACAATTGGAGAGATACATCTACAAGTCAATGAATGCCAATGATTGACAGCAAACTGTCAAAAAGGAGGAGGCAAGGAAAGATTCCCCTAGAGGTTGCAGAGGGATAATGGCCCTACCAAAACCTAGATTTTGGACTTCTGGCCTCCAGAACTGCAAGACAATAAACTTCTGTTGTTCAAAACCGATAGGTTTATGGTATTTTGTTGCTACAGCCCTAGGAAACTAATAGAGTACCTGAAGTTTCCAGCTCCTTGTATACACACAGCTCCCAATTAGGCTATGGAACACTAATCCAGGGACTGCTGTGAAGGGACTTGGCAGATGTAGTTAATGCCCCAAATCAACTGACCTTAAAACAGGGAGATTATCTGGACCTAATTTATCACATGAACCCACTGTGTGAATGCACAGGATTGGAGGGGTGCGTCTACAATCCGTGGAATGCCAGAGATAGCAGACAAATCATCGGAAACTTGGAGAGAGAGGGAACGGATTCTCTCCCGCAGCCCGCCGAAGGAATCCTCTCTGCCAACATCTTCATTTCAGACTTCTAGCCTCCAGAATGGTGACCGAATAAATTTATTCATTGAAGTAATAAGTTAATAAATAAATAAAATAAGTTTATTCAAAACAGTTTGTGCTACTTTGTCATAGCAGCCCTAGGAAATTAATACACTACATAGATGTGGATCTGTTTTTGCAAAAGCTTGTTCTGGGCTCAGCAGCCTAAGCACTCCTGTTCCTTCCTATCCTCACTTCCAAGCTCTGTGCTCTGAGTCTCTCAGAACTTGCATTTGAGACACACTGTACTAAACCATGTATCTTGACAGACTTGAAATTTGGGGGGGACAAAAAGCGTTATCTTAGATGAAATATCTTTAATGAGATCCTTCATTTGTAAAGTTTCTGCTCTGGAAATCAACATGAAACAGTGTAGCGCAAGAGCTTTCTATAATCTATCGTACAGCTTTACAGTGTTATCCAAACTAGATGAGCCAAAATGCTATGCAAAAAATTGTGTGTACATTAACAGAAAATATGTGTACACTTGCAAATGGTACTATGAGCCATGGTGCTGGGAAAGGGGAAAAATCAGATTATTATTTCTCAGTCTTTTTAAACATTATCTATCACTGGCAAATTACTCTCTTAGAATCATTAGTCACAGCTTCCTATGCTTCCTTGCCCCAAAATTGATCAGTTGTTTGATCCAGAATGTCTTCTGTCCTGTTTGCCATTGAATTCAACATTAAAACTGGTAAAAAGGCAATACGTTTCAGTATGAAGAGCATGGACTCAAAAATCATACTCTGTGCAATCTTGGACAAATTACCTTAAAGTCATAAATTCCTTATTTGAAAAACAAAGGTAATATGTCCACCTCTTGGACTAAATGGCTTCACATATGTCTACACCCTAAGAAAAATCTACAACACGTTGTTTGGTGAATATTGGTTATTTTTATTTGTGCCATGTAAACATAAAATTTATATGTTTAGTACTTTTAAACTTATATATGGGGTCATACTACATATATATTTAACAATATATATTATTCTACGAATTTATTTCAAGTATCACTATTAGAAACTAAAATACAGCATGGTTCCATATTTCACAAAATTCATTTAATAATTAAAATCCTGTAAAATTTTTTCTTACTGTAAGTTTGTTACTGAAATGAAAATTGGATGAAATATATCATTAGGTATTAAAGATTATATTATAATCCTTTAAAACACACACACACACTGGCAAATCTGTAAGAAGCTTAGAGAGATAAGACATAAACTGCAGCAAATATATATTTCCAAATGGCAGAAACAGTTCTTAAAAAGGAAAGTAAAACTGAGATGAGAAATCATCTAAAAACTTGTTGTTTGAATTTTCTTATCCATAAAAAAAAAAATAGAGCCAGAGATTTTTATGCTCCTTTCCAGTTCTGAAACTCTATTTCTTTATTTCAGTGCCTAACTGAAGTTCAAAATAATTATATTCCCAACATTTATAAGTCTTTCTCTTAGTAAAGGCATATTTTATATATAATATGTGTACTCTCTAATATTTGTCTTGGCTTACTAGACAAAAATATAGAAATATTTGAGTCAATATTTGTGCTAGGTTGCTCTATGATAAACACGAATAAAGCTTTATATAAAAGTTGTTGTTCTATTTCAGCCCTGAATTTAAATTTTGATATTTTTGCTATGTTTAGGGACAATAGTTTATTAACCAAACTTCTTATAGAAAGACGAAGTTTGCTCAGTTCCTCATATCTTTATCTGTCAAGAACTAGATAAGTCTCTTAAATCAGAAAGTTTATGGTCTACATCACAACA
Source organism: Equus quagga (assembly GCF_021613505.1). Taxonomy (NCBI): domain Eukaryota; kingdom Metazoa; phylum Chordata; class Mammalia; order Perissodactyla; family Equidae; genus Equus; species Equus quagga. The sequence continues at coordinate 11,002,177 of NC_060275.1, read as the reverse complement.
GAGCTTTGGGAAATATCCAATGACAGCAAGAGGAAAGGGCCTTCTCGGGCAGAAAGGGAGATTTTCAGAGGACAAGTGAGTTGAAATCCTTCTCAGAGAACCCATTGCCAAGCTCACCCGGCCCACAGTCTCGGGGGGGAGAAAAGGAGCAGTGTAGCTGGATAGGCGGAAGGTCTGTGGAAACCAACAAAGCTTGAGAAATAGGCAGAGAACACGCTCAGAACATCTGTCTACGTTCTGTCTCTCAGCTACATACAATTCCACACAGGCACAGACGAGGCGGGGGAGGGTTTCTAGGTGGATGATCGACCACGGAATAGTGGACTAGAAAAAGAGAAGGAAAGTTCCCCATGCCTAGAAGGAGGGGGTAGGGAAGATTTGAACTTGTTGAAAGGACTTGTAGGTTAGGAGAGGCCAGTGTTTGAAGGAAGCATCAGAGTGCAGAAAACGAGAGATGTGAGTGGACTAAGAAGTCTCTTTTTTTTTTTTAGGAAGATTAGCCCTGAGTTAACTGCTGCCAATCCTCCTCTTTTTGCTGAGGAAGCCTGGCCCTGAGCTAACATCAGTGCCCATCTTCCTCTACTTTATATGTGGGATGCCTACCACAGCATGGCGTGCCAAGTGGTGCCAGTCTGCACCCGGGATCTGAACCGGCGAACCCCAGGCTGCCAAAGCGGAACGTGTGTGCTTAACCTCTGAGCCACCGGGCTGGCCCATGAGTGGACTAAAAAGTTTCAAGTCTCCACAGGAAAGTAAGATAGCAACTCCCCCTCCTCAAGCAAACAGACATTGAGGAACCAGATCACTTCAGCCTCACTTCCTCGGCATTCACAGAGGACCAAAGGATTTGTTATGTATTTGGTCTTAACACATTCATGGACATACTGCAGCTAATATCATAATATAAGTGGGGAAAATAAAATTATGCAAACCTAAGATTTGGCTGAATCAGTGTACAGTTGTTAGAACAGAATTAACTTTTGCTTCTGGATAGGAGGGCGTAGTTTCTTCAGGCCGTTGGTCCCAGAGACAAGAAATAGAATAGGTAAATAAAATGCAAACATCATATTTTCCAATATATCATATTTCTCAGGAAGTAACAAGGGCTGAAGCGGCTAGGATTTTCAATAGACAGGACTTTTTTATGTTTGAGCTAGGAAAGCTCACCTCTTTTTTCCCCTGTGAGCAGTTTATTGATTCTTGGCATGGCCCGAAGGCTGGAAATGGAGGCTTGAATGAGAAAAGGGCCACTGCTGGAGGGTAAAGTACCCAGAAAACCTTCAGCCAGTTTCATGGCGCTTCGGTGACATTTTGGAAACTTCAGATGCCACAAACACATGGTCAGTTTCCACCCAAATCCTTTGCTGAAATCTGCATTTGTAGGAGGTCAGACACTAAAGAGTCAGGCTGAAAACCTCTGAAAAGTGTAGTTGATTTTCCTTCATTCCCAGTTACTGCTGTGGAAACAAGTATCTGCTGGAGAGAGGGGCCCCGGAGAGACACCACATGAGAGTTGAAAATCCTGGTAGAAAAGGTGACCCAGCTAGGAGCCTCCATAGCCATCATTCCCTGGACATGTACTGAGAGCAGAGTCCAGGGCTTGTCCCCAGGGGGTCTGAAAGCAGCAGGGCTTCTGCTTGTGGCAGACCACGAGGGCCTGCAAAAATGACCAGTTTTCCCCTCCAGATGTTTGATGAGTTCAGAAACTACACAGAAAAGCATGAGAATTTAAAGAATAAACCTCTGAAAATCAGAGTGAAATTTCCTCCAACCTATCAATACGGAGATCTAAATAGTTTGCCAGGTCCTGAACTGAAAGCCATGGAGAGTCCTACCTCAGGAACAGGGACAAACCAGAAGTGCACTAGGGAACCAACACGGACCCAGCTCTCACTCCTGCCTGCTGTGGTGGAAGATGCCGTTGTTCTGGGGCACTCCCTGCAGTGTAATCGCAGACCATGCAAATGTACTATGAATGCTGAAAGATAGCCTCTTACAGACAAAAACCAAGACAAAACCTTAGGATAGAAGCAAGACAAGAGGTGATGTACATAGTGATGTTAGTAGACAAGGGTGTTAAATAGTTAACTTAAATGTGATTAATATATTAAAAAGTATAGAGAAAGATAAAGAATATAGAGAAAAAATGCAAACTACATAAAAGAATGGGGAAATTTAGCTAGATAATTGAAATTCTTAGAAATATAATGATTATTAAAAATCTGGAAGTTGCAAAATACAATATCTAAAATTGAGAAATCAGTGGATGGGCCTAACTACTGATAGTGTACTATAGAATTCAAGATCAATAAAATGGAAAGGTTATCCAGAGAAAATATCCAAACTAAATATGGATGGAAAATATACATATATTAAATACAGATAGAAATACAGATAGAGAAAAGTACATAAAATAGACAAAAATCGTAACAGTCATGTGAGTTCCTCTGAAAAGTAATAATATAAATAAAATTGAAACCCCAGAAGAAGAAAGAATAGACCAGAAAAATAGTTGAAAAATGAATTGGTAAGAATTATCCACAACAAATGAATGACATCAACTCACCAAGTCAAAGCAAACAAACGAAAAATCTCTGAGAATTCCAGGGAGAAATATTCAAATGGTATTTCTAAAAACATAGAAAGGAAAGCAGAAAGGGAGGAAGGAGGAAGGAAGAAAGGGAAAAAGATAAAATTCTAAAAAGTAAGTAGATATTTAAAAAAAAAATAGAACTACCATATGATCCAGAAATTCTGCTTCTGGGTACAAATCCAAAGGAATTGAAATCAGTCTGGAAGAGACAGCTGCATTTGCATGTTTATAGCAGCTTTATTCACAATAGCCAAGATATGGAAACAGTCTAAACATCCACTGATAAATGAATGGGTAAAGAAAATGTTATATATACATACAGTGGAATATTTTTCAGTCTTAAAAATGATAGAGGCTGGCCCAGTGGTGCAGCGGTTAATTGTGTACGTTCCGCTTTGGTGTCTTGGGTTCACCAGTTCAGACGTGGCACTGATTGGCAAGTCATACTGTGGTAGGCATCCCACATATAGGGTGGAGGAAGATGGGCACCGATGTTAGCTCAGGGCCAGTCTTCCTCAGCAAAAGGGAGGAGGATTGGCAGTAGATATTGGCTCAGGGCTAATCTTCCTCAAAAAAAAAAAAAAAAAGGAATCCAGCCATTTGGAGAAACATGGATGGATCTGGAGGACGTTATACTAAGTGAAGTAAGCCAGACAGAGAAAGACAACTACTGTGTGATCTCACTCACATATAGAATCTAAAATAGTCAAGTTCACAGAAGCAGAGCGTAGAATGATGGTTGCCAGGGGCTGGGGGAGGGGGAAATGGGGGCGTCATGGTCCAAGGGTAGAAAGTTTCAGATATACAAGATAAACTCTGAAGGTCTGCTATACAGCATAGTGCCTATAGCTAACAATACTTTATTATATACTTAAAATTTGCTAAGATGGTAGACCTTATTTAAGTGTTCTCACCACTAACACTAATAATAATAATTAAAGGGGCAGAAGAAAACTTTGAGAAGTGATGGATATGTTTATGGCTTTGATGGTGGTTTTGGTGTCACAAGTGTGTGATTACCCCCAAATCATCAAATCATCAAGAATATACAACTTCTTATATGACAATCATACCTCAATAAAGTGGTTTAAAAAATAATCAATACCTGTGAATTTTATGATTCAACAATGTCAGATTGCTTACATCACAAAAGAAATGATAGAAGACAGAACACAGAAATATGGTAACTTTACAGTGCTGAAAGAAAACAGCTGCCAACCTAGAATTCTATGTATAACGGCTTCTTTAAAAATTAAGAGAAATATGGATATACTCTAACAAACAAAACGGAGACTATTCGTCATGAGCAGTATAGATCAAGAAATGTACAAAAGGGAATCCTGGAGGCAAAAGAAAAATGAATCCTGATGGGAGCATAAAAATTCAGGGAGGAGTAAATAGGACTAAACAGGTAACAACGTGGCAAAATATACATATATATATATATATGAGTTATTAATTGTGAAGTTTAAAATATGTTATTCACAAAAATTATATGTAAAATTAAATGCATGACAAAATAAATAGGAATAAGGTAAAACAAGTTAAAATGCCCAGGGTATCTATCATTATCAGGGGAAAGGTAAGATAGTAAGTCAAGGATGAATATTATAATTTATAGAGTGATCGCAAAATAATAGTGAAGGTATGTACACATAACAAGAAAGTAGAGGGAAATAGAGTAACTTTTAAAAGATTTGGTTAATCAAAAATTAAGCAAGAAAGAAGTAACAAAGCAATATAAAAGAATCCTAGAATCAAAGATAAACAGTAAAATAGTTAATAAAAATTCAAATAAATAAGTGATTGCATTACAGTTAAATGGACTAAATTAGAGGAACAGATTTTGAGATTATATAAAAATATACTGTATGCTACTGAAAAGAGACACTTCTTTAATACAAATGCAGAAAGGGGTTGAAAGTAACAAGATGAAATAACAGATATGCAACATTAACCCAAAACAAGCTGATGTAGTTTATTAATAGCATAAAATGAAGACTTTAAGGAAGAAATTGTTATTTGAGGTAAAAATGTGTATGTTGGTGATAAAGGGATAATTAACTAGGAAATTTTCACAAGACTAAAATTACACCTTCAAAATATATAAGCAAAATATAAAGAAGACAATTAAAAGGAGAAAAATGAGATCTTCATATCTGTTAGGAAAACAAAGCAGATAGCAAATCATTGATCTAAAAACACATTTCAAAAATTTGACCTAACTACCAATAATTTCACAGTATACAATCTTTAAAATGCACATGGACTATCTAGCTTTATCTGACATTTGTTGGTGCATAGTACAAGTATCAGTATATTTGAAAAGGCTGGAATTATTCAAAATATATTATGCTACCACTGAGTAATTAAGCTTGATAGCATAATAAAAATATAAATAGAAAATACCTGACTGTCCAGACATTAAGTAATATAGTTGTAAATAATCCTTTAATCAAAGAAAAAATGAGAAAGGAATTGTAAAGTATTTTCAACTGATTGGAAATGATGATACAATTGATTAAAACTTCTGAAAAATGCAGACCAAACAGCGTTTAAAGGTTATTCGACAGCGTCATTTGCACATGTGAAAAGAGTTCTCAATTGCCATAAAGAAGAATAGACTCTAATCTGTGTTTTTCATTAGAGATTCTCTACTTGGTTAGTAAACACAATGTTTTTCCATAGAAACAAGCACTGATCCAAATTCTTCACCACTCTGCAACCACATCCTTTGCCCTGTAACGTTGACGTTCCTCCCATTAGAGGGAGAGAATTCCTGCCCCTTGACTATAAGCTTGCTCACATGACTTGCTTTAAATAATGGAATTTTAACAGTTGTGACAGGAGCAGAAGCACCAAGTGTGCTTATATGATTGAGATTGCTGTCTTGAGCGTTAGCCACTGTCAGTAGAAGGGCTTTCCTCCGACAATCACTGCTCCTTCACTCTGAGGTCCGAGTAAACACACACGAGCAGACCTGAACCCAAACCACAGCAAGAAACCAAGCTCTGGACCAGCAGCTTGAAGCATGAAGCTGCTCTGAGCCCCAGCTGACCTACAGACACATGACGAGACTAAATGAGTGTTCCTCTTCCTTACAGCCACTGAGTTTTGGGATAATTTGTTATAAGGCAAATTTGACTGATACACTCTGTAAAAAATATCTTGTAACAATAAACGTATGTGAATAATATTAGTTGATTACAAATATGTGGAAGGAGCACCAGGCAATGACCTATCTACTTTTTTGGTTCATCAATATAGTTACCAATGTATAATTTCCTTCAGTTCTAGAGCAAGTGTGAATATTTAGATTGAGGTTACATGAATAATTTATGTGTATACATTTATTGCAATCTTATTTTAAAATATTAAATAACATCTAAATTTATCTTTTTCCTTTTAGAACTAAGGGGGTTTTTTAGTGAGATATTAATAAAACATTGCACTTCCATACTTAAAATAGTCTTGAAAAATAAGGTTTGGGGCCAGCCTGGTGGTGTAGTGATTAAGTTCACACACTCTGTTTCAGTGGCCCAGTTTTTGCAGGTTCAGACCCTGGGCACAGACCTAGCACCACTCGTCAAGCCATGCTGTGGCAGCATCCCGCATAAAATAGAGGAAGCCTGCCATAGATGTTAGCTCAGGGACAATCTTCTTCACAAAAAAAAAAAAAAGATTCATGTGCTAACATTTTCTATGGCAAAGAATTTACACTTAAGTGAAATAATTGCTTGAATGTTTACTAAGTCCAGTAATTCATTTTAGATGCAATGGTAGCAATCTTATCGTGCTGACACGAGGTCACCATTTTCTGTTATGGTCTTCAACTGAAAAGTAATTTATTTCTTTATATTTCTGGTAGTAAGTTCTGTCATTTGTCCTGCAGCACAACCTACGCCAGACAGGTTTTCAGTTTGTTTTACTAATAAGACACATTGCTGGCACGTTCTCAGATTTTGTCTGACAAATGAGCTTCGTGAGAACAGGAGCAGAACGCAGAGCCAATACTATTTTTCTTTCTTATTAGCTTCCAAACATCTCAGGATACAAACTCGAAGTCAACTGCAAACTGTTCGACATACCCCTAATTGCTTTTGTGATGCTAGTCAAGTAACGCCAGTAGGAGCTACAGCACCTGGCTTTCTTTGGCCCCTGACTGCAATTGTGTAAGGCTGGAAACCACAGAATCAATAACTGCTAGACTTGTTTTTCTTTTAAATGAAGCACAAGAGGGAGATAGAGTGCCTCTCTTCAAAAAGTGCCTTTTTTTTTTCTTTTTGCTATTGTTACAATTTTTCGTTGGAAATCAACCTCTTGGACCAGCATAAGTTCAAGACGTGACCATGATCAAAATTAAGAACTTTTCATTCAGCCTTCTAAAATAAAAATAAAAGGGACACTTCATTTCTATTTAAGGCTTAAATATGAAAATTCATAAGGGTGTACGTAGTCTATGTAATCATGTCCTCCACAGAGAACAGGTTGGAAACAGATGGTCTGAATAATATTTGAGTTTTATTCTTTTGAATTATCTGAAATAGCAATTGAGTGCAAGTATTCAAAGTGAGTTTATAAAAATTGAAAAAAAACCAGATTTAACAATAAAACAATCTAAATTTGGTCTAACTTACCATTTTGCAAAAGGAGTCTTTTAATTTCAGTGAAAAGTAGATATTACTATTCAGGGCTTTTTAAAAAAATATTTCCATTAAGCTGTTAGTTGTGTTGCGTGGAACACAATGCTTGAATTTGTTTCATATTTGAAGAACATTTTTTTTTTTTAAGATTTTATTTTTTCCTTTTTCTCCTCAAAGCCCCCTGGTACATAGTTGTATATTCTTCGTTGTGGGTCCTTCTAGTTGTGGCATGTGGGACGCTGCCTCAGCATGGTTTGATGAGCAGTGCCATGTCTGCGCCCAGGATTCGAACCCACGAAACACTAGGCCGCCTGCAGCAGAACGCGTGAACTTAACCTCTCAGCCACGGGGTCAGCCCCATATTTGAAGAACATTTAACCTTTAAATTATTTGTCTTTTTACTTGAAAGAAAATCATAAGACCTAAAATTACTTTTATAGACGCAAATGCCACCTTAAAACTAAAAGTTTGGCACTCCTAAGAAAACAAAATTGTGATATATTAGTCTTATTATGGCTTTCCATCAAAATATCTGCATTATTTAAAAAATTTGCTTAATACTCAAATTCTTTACAAATCTGTCACGTGTATTTTATTAAACTTTGACAATACTATGTTGTGCATTTAAAATCATTTAAGTAAGGAATTATTTTATCGTTTTATAATGTTTCAGATTTAGTATGTCTTTATGTTTTTTACATTAAATGAACGTACATTTTAAGGTATTGTATCATCATATTACATGTTCTATACTTACAGATTTCTTTTATTTTTTAACTCTTGACCATATTAGCACCACAGCCAATTGCCTGAATACAGTCCAGAGACGGTTGGGGGACATTAGTTAACTCTATGTGCCCACATATTTAGAGAGCACAGATAACAAGTGCTTCTGCTGACTCACAACTCTTTCCTTTCCGAAACAACACTGGACAGCCTGGATCATTTTGACTTTTTAAAAGCACTGTGTAAGTGATTGCTTTAGGAGTTTTGTTGTTCTTACCACTGATTATAAATCTTCAAAGCATAGCTTCAGCCAATTTGTTTAATCTTGGAAAGAATAGATAAAAAACAAATCATTAGGTTGTCTAACAGTTAAACAATTTGCCATTCAAAAAGCCTTTTTTTTATTCTTAACAAATTCAGGATTTACTTTATCAAAATACTTAATTTGACTCCCCTTGCTCAATCGAGAGGCCTAGTTTTCCAATATTACTCCTTCTACACGATAAGGAAGTAAGATTCCTACTTAAATGGAATTATGTGTTTCAAAGTCCAAGTAACCAATATAAATGATAAAAAATAGTCATTTCGAAGTATTATGAATCAGCTCTAGTCAAGTATTCCCCATTTAACACCCTCATCACCTGCTTTAAGGGCAGCATAGGAGTTTAAATCCCTTTTATTTGTTTAGGATCTGGAAAACTTTCTTTACTTAATGGTTATCATATTTTGGGGGTATGACTTTATGGGGGATCAGACTTTGCCACCCCAAAATGTGTCTCTTTGTCTTGATTATTTTTAAGAACAAAAGACTCTGAAATAAACTTTGACCTTCCACCTAACTGCCTAAAAGAATTTCAGATAGAAGGCTGATTCCATAAAGAAGCTAATACCAGAAGGTAACTATAATGGAACATAAACTAGGTGTGATAGACAGGGAGGAACCTATCAAGGGCCTTTTAATCAAAGTCCTCTTCCTCTGCCATTGTCTTTACAAGATGTGGTCAACATTTGTTTATCAAACATTTGCTTTTCCATTTCCATGTAATTTGCCTTCCTCCCCTTTGAAGTTTCAAACCAGTACCCCCAACATCCTCCTTTGTCTTTAGCTGAAGATGATATTTGAGGTTGTGGCTTCCACCATTTTGGGGAGTTACTCAGAGCTCCTGGGTTTCTCCATGTATACATGTTATTAAACTGTGTTTGATTTCCTACTGTTATTCTGTCTCATGTCAATTTAATTCTTAGATCAGCCAGAAGGACCGAGAGGGTAGAGGAATAGTTCTTCCTTCTCTACAACGTTTTGCAAGTTCTTGGTAGTTAGATTATGGGGAGAAACACTTTTCCCTTTGCTTTCCTTGTCACTGCTAGCCAAGGAGATGTGTGCATGCACACAGGAAATCTTCCTTTTCCAAGGAGAATTAAGTAGGACTGGAAGTGCCCCTAACAAGAGAGTTTCTCCAGGTATTTTTCTACTCTTTTCCCTTTTTTTGTCTTCTTTCCCTTTTTCTGAGCTTCTCTTTTCTATTGTAAAAGAAGATTGAGTTGGAAACTTTGATGCTGCCTCTTATTGAGCAAACATCTGACTTTGTGACCTGGGATGATGGCTCCACTCTATGCAGTTGGGCAAATCTCTCTTATTTCTGTCTTGTTTCTGTCTCTTGACATTGGTGTGTATGACTATTGTCCTTCCCTGCAAAAAGATTCAACACTTTTTTTTGTATTACATTGAACATAAAAATTATAGACCTTTAGCTTGTCTTAATTTAATGTTACTTGAATGTATGTGACAGACAGTACAAAGAGCCCACTATTTGATGTGGTCCAGGCTGTTTCATTGTAGTTCTGCGCATAGAGTAGAAAGCCACTTACAGCTTTCCCTTTGAGCTCTAAACCAATTGAGAAAAAAATGAGAGTCATACAGAGTTTAAAACACCATCTTGGTTGCTGTAAAAAATGGATCAGATAACTCTACTTGTACCCAGGGTCAAAATAGACTTTTCACTCTTTGCCATCTCAATTGATCTTATTCAATGAAAGATCCAGCTAGAAGCAAAGTGTTTCTCATCTTTTTCTCTTGTGTTTAAATTTTCCCCGGGGAGTTGATTGAGAAGAGCGTTTTGTCAAGGGAGTTTTGATCCATTAAAAGGACCATTATCTAAATATCATCTTCTGTTACTATTATCTCATTATTAACACAAATCATTAATAACCATTTTCTTTCCTTCTAGACAACATTAGCATATTTGTCATACTATATACACAGTATATACAGAAAAGTATATACAGTATATAAGTAATTGATTTCGTGGAAATTTCTAGGTGAGCATATCTGTCCCTCTATGCCCTTTGACCCTTGGAAATGTCCTAAATAATAAAGAAGCATACTTACTAAAGGTAGAGATTTAGATACTGTATTAACAAAGTATATAGTACATCACATATATCCAAAACTATGTGAGAGATTGTACACAGGCACTAAAATTTCCCAGATATTCTCAGTCTTTAAGAAACTTTCATTTTGCTATTTCATTTTACTGATATTTTTGGGTCTTAATTCAGAGTGGGTGGTGACAGCAGTATTTCTTAAAGTCAATATATAAAGCAAAAATCCCTTCTAGACAAAATTACCTTTGAAAACCTATTAAATCACCCAGAATTCATGTCACAAAATCCATCAGCTAGCAATAATTCCAAGTACTGTACAGTCAAATTTGTCTCCAGAACAGGTCATTATTTCTTTAATTAGGCCCTGAATGATACACTTTACTGGGGTTTAAAGGACATATTGTACACATGGAGTTGTATTTTGTGCAATATTTTTAGACAGAGAGCAACCTTCACATTATAGGAGACAGAAAAGAAATTAAGTCCTCAGAGGTATAGTGTATTAAATTACCCATTTCTCTCTCACTTTGGGTCACGACGAACTTGAATAACCCAAAGTAATGGATTATTCTCTCTCTCACACATGCATACACACACATACAGTGTTTTACTGGTATGTAGAGTGTGTGTGTATATGTGTGTGGGTAATGTGCCTGCACTGTTGGTCCTGTCCAGATTTCTGCTTTTGCTTATGTTTCAAGTACACATCCTCTTAGCTTTCCCGGAACTCAATCACATGTATTTTTCTTCATCAAGTCTATGTTGGATGTATTTTTATTGAACTATGTGCATTACTCCATTGCTACTGCTAATTAAAAGTGGAGTCTACAGAGAAACTTAGAAATGTGTATGAAATTTGTTTCAGGTATATTCCAACTCAACTGCTAATTTCCCCTTACCTTTTCTGAGGACTACAGATAGAATTCATTCATGACAAATGTTCTGGGGAATCCACAGATTACAGGAATCTTGCTATACATATGTCCAGTTTTCCTTTGACTTGACATTCTCTTGTTACTGGAAGTTTTGATTAATTTCCCATGGAGAAGATAATTTGATTTCTGATGACAACCATCCCTTTTCTCTGTTCAAAAGTCATTGCTGTGACATCTATGATTTTCTTCCCATCTTTTCACATCATTCATCCAAGAAACTCTCTTAAATAAATTCTTCTCTGATATTGCCTTTCTATATGGTACATTACTAAAGTACATTCTTGAGAACAGACATGTTTTATGAGATGGTGTTCATGAAAACTTCTCATGGTGCATGAAAGCGTGTGTGCATGTCTCTGTGTTGAAGAGAAGTCTAGTTTTTGACAAACAGAACTAAATGTCAGAATAAATATCTCTTTTGAAACTGATGTGGCATAAATGATTGACATTTTGTTCTTAGAAAAGAAGAAGACTCTATCTTTTGTCACAGAATAGAAGGTTTCTCATAATTTATCATTTTTGATATGTTTGCATAGGACTTATGTATGAGAAGCTTACTGCAAATACTTGCTTTTCACCATTAATATAAGTATTAATAGAATTCTAAATCATTCCATTGATCTTTTTTCTTCTTAATTCAAATGAATTAATTCCTGAAATGCTGATCTATCTCAAACTTCCTCATCCTCCTGGGTCTCTGCAACTATACTCACTTCTATCATCAAGCAATTTAAATGACTATTAAAGAGAAAAATAACTTGGGCTTCCCATATACCAAATAATTCATAGCACAACTTGCTGTCATTTCTGTTTTATGAATTTATCTTTCAAGTTTCATAGTACATTTTAGGTGCAGACTTAATGTGGAAATACTGTAAGCTCAGCCCAGTGCATTTATTAAAATTATATTATTATTAGAAAAGCAGTGTACAATAGAATGATTATTATTAATAAAGTAAATTAAATTCTCCAATATTATGATTAACTTTAGAATGTCTACTATCTATTAAAACCTTTGTGCCAAAAGCTGTACAAATTATCTTAATTTTCTAAATTAGCCTCTTAGGAATCCTTCAAAAATGCATTATTTACTGTGTCTTACAGATTAGAAAACTAAGGTTCAGAGGTCACACTACTAGTAACACTTGTTAAGTGATTTAATGATGCAACATCTGCATATGTATTATTTCAATATATGACATAAGTATATATAAGTGACCTGGAGATTCTACAGATTAAACATCATTTAAAAGGATCACATTCATGTAACAATAACTACTACTGTTATTACTAACTTATAAATTTGTTGACAACAGTGAGTCTGAATCCATACTACATTCCCCAAAATAGGTATTGCATAAAGGTGTTTGGTATTTAACAATAATAGTCATTGAATAATTTGTGGGATGGCTGGCCTGAAGATTGCAAGTCCTACACGTTACTAGCCTGGAGTGTTTCAAGAAGTAGTCACTCAACAACTTTTCTGAATTCTATTCAAAAATAAATTCTATTTATCTTTATTGTTGACAATTGTTCTATATTAAAGAAAGGGAAATCATAAACCCTACCAATGCTATAAGGCTCAATTTTCTTTCTAGAAAAATGCAAGGAAAAAATATTTACATATTACCTTCCTTCTAAAAGAAAATTAACCCTCTAAAGGCTCTTTAATGATGACCAAAAAAACTAGGAAAGCCAAGAACTCCTTTACCAGATTATGCATCACAAATGGTAAGAGCTTTACTTGAAATTATAAGCTGAGTCTCAAAAGGTGAGAAGGATTTGGCATTTGGAACTGGACCCACCAACATCTATATCTTGTCTTCTATCAACCACCTACTAATCCACAGGAATCTCAAGTAGGGTATCCATATTCAGGACGTAGTTAGGCAAAGTTGCTGGTTGTCTCTTTGGCCCTAAATTTTCATAAAACTTTATTTCTGGTAAGCAGAGCTAGATTACCTGGAGAGAGGAGAACCTCTTTGGTCTTCATTAGATTAGTTGGCTAAACCTTTATCCCAACCTTAATTCATGGACTTATAATAAATTGGAGATGTGCACCACTTAACAACCAAGCAAATCTCCCAAACAGCATCTTCGATTTTCATGGAGGCAGGGTCAGACGATGGACGATGGCTTTCTAAATGAAAGTAACAGGTAGAAACTGTGTGAAGATTCCATTCCCAACACAAGTGACCTTATTACTGTCTTGCTATAATCAAGCTGAACCAAAATTCCTCCTACGTGAGAGTGAGCATGGGAAGCATTGGAGGAGGGTAATTTAATCTTATCATTGATGACAGTTCACCACTTTTCTTTTCTTTTAATTCAGTGAGTTTAATAGCCAAACATTAAGAGAGCAGAGACATTGATGTCTCTGAGGAGAAATGTAAGAGATGCTTTGTTACCTTTATAGAATCAATTACATAATTATCTTTAC